>NC_072469.1:10995913-11295913 GCF_027596085.1 Anoplopoma fimbria
AACGTCATCTAGCGCGGCCCAAGTTCTGTTCCAATACACAAGTTCGCATTCAGCCAAGTACGGTCCAAATACCCGGAAGTGTCCTGCTCCGCCTATTATATCGGGATGCATCGGAGGAGACTTGTGTGGACTTTGGACAAGCCAAGTATCCCAGAATGCATTTCACCAGGGCAAACAAGAGACTACAATGTCAGTTATCATTGTCTAAATACTGCTGTTGTTGTGTAACGGAATTTAGTTTTAAGATTTTTTTAAGCGAGAATGTAGTTGTTAAGACTTAAAATATGCGGTCAATTTATCAAGATAGAGCCTGTTTGAAAACAGCTCGACGTTTGTCGGAGATATGAGAGAGAGATATGAGAGGACCCAGAGAGGAGACCGGGCGAGATGCTCATGTATCCCGCTGACAGCAGCCTGATTCCCGGCTAGGCCTCTCCAGATGTGCCGCTCTGGTGTCTCTGTGGTTAAAAACATGAGATATAACTCGTTTGGGGGATATCTAACGAACATCTTTGCTCTCTCAGTTTACATCTATTATTAGTTCCCGTGCAAACTGGTTTCATCACTTTACATATATACATATACATATTTTTCAACTTTAACTTTGCATCAAGTTAGAGCCCTGCCTTTGTACTTTTGACTGATTTTTTTGCAATATTTTATTCAAGGGACAACTGAGAAACCCGGGCTCCCATTGCCTGGCGGGCAGCCAACGAGAGCCTCTTCACTGGCAGGAGGAATTCTCCAAAATGGATGGGAGTGAGTATTTATTTTGAGTGCTTGTATCATTGCCTGTATGATTGGTCAGGATGGAGCCAGATTTGTGCTGTCTCCATCCATAATGATTCATATCTTATTGAAGAGGCAGTGTGTCACTCTGTGTCACTCTGTTGTTTATGTTTTTGTTTTTCCAGTGACTTTGTTACCACTTCTGGCCTGGCAATAACAGCCAAACAGGCCAAAAGAAGTGGAACAACCTTAAGGATAAGTACAAGGTAAGCTGCCTGTTGCTCTGCTTTGTATTACTGAGAGAGCCTTCAGTTTCACAGTGTAGTGATTAATACCCATTTTCAGGACCTTTAGGATCCCCCACAGGCAAAGGGGTAGAGGCCGGTGTGTGGGACTGCTGCCACCTGGCAGTGGTACAGTGATATGGATACACCGGGGGCAGCACTCCATAAGTCCGCCCTGGTAGTTGCAGCAAAACTGCCACTACAGGTGGCGCGGTCACACTAACCTGGGCTCTACCTCTTCTGCAGAGGAAGCAGGCCAGCCTCCAGCAAAGAGGCCCAGGAACATCCTCCTGGACTTCTTGAAAGAGCAGGCAGAGAAGGAAGAGGAGAGAGGGAGAGAAAGGGCCGTAGAGAGAGGAGAAAAGGAAAAGGAGGCAGCTCGGAGCAGAGGATATCTGACTCTGTTCGAGAATCTTGTCAATAAGTTTTGATTTTAAATGTGTTATTTTAATTGTAAATAAATATTGTTCAGTTTCAACCCAGGCAATTCATTCTTGAAGGCAATAGTGTATTGTATATATTTACAACAAAAGGAAAAGAATCACAAGGTCCTATATTTAAAAGTTTTATACAATTATTTACAGCCATGCAGTGAAATTTGAATTAGCCAGAAAAAGAACATATACAACATATAAACTACCCACAAACAAGTCGTTTTCCCCAGAAGAAACGATCATGAACGAATAATGGATTATTCTGATCCATCCATCCATCCTCTAGTGAGCATGACTACATCTGGAGAGGTTTACTGTCTAGATGTAGTCATGTTCACGCAGACACACAGGCAGTTCTCCAGGAGCAGAAAGCTGGGCAGCAAGCCTTCCTCGGACACTGTTCCCCGACAGCTCCCTCTGCATGACTTCTACAACATCCTCGCTGTCATCTGGTCCCCCCTCCTCCTCCTCCTCCTCCTCCTCCAGGATATCACCTGCTGCCACGTAAGTAAAATTTATTTATAAGGCACATTTAAAAACAGTTTTCACTGGCCAAAGTGCCGTACATGGTGCAAAGAGGCATATAAAGGAACACATACCACATACATAGACATAGATAAAACATATAAAATAAACGAGATATCACAAAAGGGGAGGAAAGGCCAGGGAAAAAAGGTGTGTTTTAAGCCTAGATTTAAAAATGGTGATGGAAGGAGCGTTTCTGACTGCAGGCGGCAGCTCGTTCCAAAGGCGGGGGGCAGCCACAGCAAAAGCCCTGTCACCCCTCTGTTTTAGCCTAGTGCGTGGAACGTGTAAGAGACCCAAGCTACCTGATCTAAGGGACCTGGGTGCTGAGTGGTGGTGGATGAGCTCTGTGATGTAGGGCGGAGCCAGGCCATTTAGGGCTTTAAAAACCATAAGTACGGTTTTAAAATGAATTCTGTGCTGGATGGGCAACCAGTGGAGGGATGCTAGGATGGGGGTTATATGATCCCGCTTTCTGGATCCAGTCAGCAGCCTTGCTGCGGAGCTCTGGACCAACTGAAGGCGAGAGAGGAGTGATTGAGGGAGTCCTAGGTAAAGGGAGTTGCAGTAATCCAGCCGTGATGTGATGAAGGCGTGTATTACTATTTCCAGATTGTGAAGTGATAAATGGGGTTTCATCTTGGCAATGACTCTGAGCTGGTAAAAACTGCTCTTGACCACAGCAGCAATTTGCTTGTCAAAGCAGAAGTTAGAATCAAAGATGACACCCAGGTTTCTGGAGTGGGATTTGACGTAGGGGGAGAGAATACCTAAGTCGGCCGTGCGAGGGGTTTTGGATTTGGAAGGTCCAAAAATAATGACTTCCGTTTTGTCATTATTAATTTGGAGGAAGTTACTACCCAGCCAAACTTTTACCTCCTCAAGGCAGTCAAGGAGGGTCTGGAGCGAGTCTGCAGATTTGAGAGGGAGATATAATTGCGAGTCATCAGCATAAAAGTGAAATGCAATGTTATGCTTCCTGATTATATTCCCTAGAGGGAGCATGTATAGGCAGAAGAGGACAGGGCCTAAAATTGACCCCTGGGGAACCCCACAGGACACAGGGGCAGAGGGTGAGGAGAACTGTCCGATAGACACTGTGAAAGATCTATTGGTGAGATAGGAGGAAAACCATTGAAGAGCTGTGCTACTAATACCAACCCACTGCTCTAGGCGCGACAAGAGGGTGTTGTGGTCGACAGTGTCGAAGGCGGCACTGAGGTCTAGTAAGATCAAAATGGCATTTTCTCCAGAGTCTAGAGTGAGGAGCAGGTCATTTGTTACTTTCAACAAGGCTGTCTCAGTGCTGTGACGTGATCTAAAACCTGATTGAAAGGGTTCTAAAATCTCGGCATGGTTTAAAAAGGGCAATAGTTGTGATAAAACCACCTTTTCCAGGATTTTTGAAATAAAAGGTAATTTAGAGATTGGACGGTAGTTTCTTGGACATTTTGCATCCAGGTTATGTTTTTAAGCAGTGGCTGGACAACCGCCTGCTTAAAACTTGCAGGAACAAAACCCCTGGTCAGGCAAGAGTTGAGGATGACCTGAATACTTGGGCCGATGGAGTCAAAGACGTCTTTTATTATTTTGGAGGGGACAGCATCGTTAGGAGAAGTTGAGGGCTTCATGACCCTAACAATGTCCCTCAGTTCCTCTAGTGACACTGGTAGGAAATGGTCAAAAAGAGCTGAAGGCCTAACGCCTAAGTGATGCAGGGAAGTGACTGGTGATGAGGGGGTGAAAGACTGCCTAATGTGATTGATTTTGTCAATAAAACATTTCATAAATGTCGTGCAGATGTCAGTGGATGGCTCGACTTGTGAGGGGCTTGTGGATTGATGATTGAGTTTAAAGTGCTAAAAAGGATTTTGGGACGATGGACGTGTTCACTGATAATATTGGAAAAGTGTATAACTCTAGCTGCTTTAGCTGCTGTTTGGAATGTTGCTAGAGAGCTCTTGAAAATTTGGAAAGAAACAGTGAGGTGATCTTTCTTCCACTTTCGCTCAGCTGTCCGACAGGCTCGCCTGAGAGAGCGGGTAGTGTCATCCAGCCATGGTTGTGATATGAGTTTGGGGCGTTTGAGCTTAAAGGGGGCAATGGAATCTAAGATTGCTGAGCATGAGGAGTTGAAAATACTCAGTAGTTCATCTGCACAAGGGGGGGGATCAGTAGTAGTTAAAATGGAAGTAGCAACATCACTAGCTAGAAAGCTATCTGCAAACTGTTCGGCAGTGAGAGGGCCTATGTAGCGTGCATAGCGATCAGGGGATTTGGCTGTGCATTGAGGATCAGAAATGTTTTCTTCTGTGGCTCTGCAGGAGGAACAATCTTGATGTGGCACCCGTCGATGGCACCGGCAGCACATCGGAATGCCTCATGGCCAGCAAGGCGAACAAAGCCAGCCCCCACCTCCTCCATCTCCTCTGGTTTGGGGAAATGAATGACTCTGTGGAGGATGGTCATCATTTCCTCCACGACGTTGTGGACGGTCCGGCAAACAGTGGCTAGTGGCATGGCAAAGATGTCTGCGGTAACTCTGTAGGAAGCTCCACAGGCAAGCCAGTACACTGTGACCAGGACCTCCATTTCATGGCTCCATCCATGAGCTTTTTGCCGGGGCAGCATCTGGACCAGCATGTTGATGCTGCTCCTGGATAGCCTGAAGGCTGGTTTCAAGTCCGCTCCAGTAAAGAACATGGCCAGGATAGGCACATGGTCATGCACTTGTGCATACCTTTGTGAGGGACTTTGGTCCTGTAAAAAAATAAATATATATATATATATTTTTGGAATTGTTTATTACTTGTTATTTTTATCATGTATTATATTTATTGTTTATTTATGTTTTTACTATTTGATATTTATTAAACTGATGTGCATGGCACAGATGAAGTACAGGAAGGCTACTTCTGCACTGATGTATTGTGATGTTTGTGCTAACTGTACAAGGCCTGTCAGACTGAGTATCAGCCTCTTCATGTTGAGTACCAAGAAGACAAATGGCAGGTCTGTATGTGGAATGTGTGCTAATCCATCCAATATTAAACTAAAGTATCAAACCTCCCCTGAACTGGCCAGTTTATCAGGTAGGCCTAGATAAAGCTAGATAAAGCTAATGTAGTCTAATATAACAGTCCTGTATATACATGTTAACTTCAGCAAGGTTATAATGTTACTTTTTAATGCAAATCATGTATATGAAGGGTAGACTAAATATTAGAAACACCTCCCAGTATAACGTTACAGTTCAACAGCACCACAAACCAAGCTGACACAAAAAATAAATCACCACCTCTAAAACATTAAATACAGACTTTATACAATATTAAACTGCATTAGTTTTTAACCTAGGGGTGCCAAGTAAACTGTCAAGTCTACATATAGATGATAGTAGACAGGTTATAAAGCATAGGATGATTATACAAACGTACAAAGTTAGAGAGACAGGCTAATATGGCCCGTGTCCTCTCCATCCTCCTCCGCATCCTGGCTCTTCTTTGGCGAATTCTTCGCCTCAGTTGGGCAACCTCCTCTTCAGCTTCTCTATAAAGCGCACCGACAGCAACGGCAACCAGCCTCTGATCCATTTTGATACCTTAATAATTTTATCTAATTTTCTAATGTCTAATGTCTAATGTCTGATGTCTAATGTCTGATGTCTGATGTCTAATGTCTGATGTCTAATGTCGGATTTTGTTTGTCCTCATTCATTCGTTTGATCACCAGCGGCAACTTGTTTGATCACCAGCGGCAACCTGTTTGATCATCAGCGGCCACCCTAACCATAACAACCTTTATCCCGCCATTGGCGCTTTATTATATGCAGATGTAACACAAAATATATACATATTAATATTTTAATATTTTCTAAATGAAAACGAAAAAAGGTTGTGTTTTATATCATATTTCGTTTTATTGTCAATATATATGACTGAAGATAACCGGAGTAGGCGGGACCGACGAGCTGAGTTGGTGACGTCGTGACGTTGGTGACGTCATCAAGTTCGCTGCTGTTCCAATTGCAAAATGACCGTACTGCGTCCTCCCGTCCTCGGGAGTTTGTACTCCCGAGTCGAACTATCCAAGTATGAACTTGCAAGTTTGCAAGTCCATACTTGACCGTACTGGTATTGAGAAACGGCCCTTGTTTTCCAGGTTCAGTCATATGTTGCCACATAGGGTGTCGTAGTTCGTAAATATCCTGCAAAATTGTTTTGTATGACAGCCACGTTATCATGAACGAGGAAGTACAAAGAACGCATAAGCAAACACGGGGCAGATGGGTCCAACAACCAGCAATATTTCAGCCATGAGACTGCTTTTTCGCTATTAATCAACATTGATTTAATGTCAGGTAACTTGCTAAAATGTAGTTACGGTACTTCTGTTGTTATATCAACCCAAACAACGATCTTTGCCTTAACTTAATTAAGTAGTTTTGTTGATCAAACCTAACAAAGTATTTTGCAATCTAATTCTAAACCCAAACTAAGTATTTCAAGATCTTTTCTTAAACCTAACCAAGTAGCTTTCTTGCCTAAATGGAGTAGTTTTCTCCTCCTGTCACTGCAGCTGTGTTACTTAGTGTCTGGGACAGTGTAGCCTGCAGTTGGTTGTTCTCTCTTTGCTGGGCCACGTAGATGTCTGCTTCTATCTGTCTCTCCTTTTACCTTATGGAGAGTCTCGGCTTCAGTGACCTTCGTTAACAAAAACTGGAGCTCCAGGTTAAAGGTCTTCAGATTAGACTCATTATGGATAGCCTCATTTAATTAGAGTTTTTATTTTAACTGCTCCACTTGAGTTCTTAAAGCTTCATTCTCCTCCTTGAGCTTGTTGGTCTCTTCAAACTTCTGTTCCCGATCTGCTGAAGCTGGAGCTCATGGACGCAAGACATGGCATGAGTGGGGTGTTGTGATGGTTCCCAAAGTGTTACCCTCTGTACAGGGCCCCTTGTCAGTTCAGTGACTTCAACATCCTGCTATGTAGCACCTGAAGGTGTACCTGCTGGTTGTGGTACACACTCCACCTCGCTTGCTGTGGAGCTTTTGGTAGGTCCCCTTTCTGTGTCTGGTCCTTTTTGGTGAGAAGGGTTTTGGTCCTGCTTGCAACACACACTTACCTCACCTGAGGTACTTTTAAAATGTTGCGGTAAGGGATCTGGTAGTGTCCAAAGCTTTTTCTGCTTCCCTTTTAAAATCTTTGGCTTTAAGCTCACCAAATTAAATCTTAAATCAATGTTCTTTCAGAGAGGTGCAGTAGGTTGGAGTTGGATTCCAAAGTGTTTTCCTCTGGATAGGGACCCTTGTCAGGTCAGAGGCCTAACCAGCCTGCTGTAGTAGTACACCCTCAGATGATGGAGCTGCTAAGGAGCTTGTGGCATGTCCCTGTCTTTCTTTGGTACTTTTTGGTAAAATAAGTCATGGTTTGAGTCTCTGGAGGGTTTACCCCTGCAGACTCAGCACTGTTGTTCTTCAAGAGATCATACATACAACTTGTACCTCCTTCTACAACGATAGTGCATGTGCCCTCATCCTTATTTAGGACATATCCATCACTTACTTTTCCACTCAACACACAGCAAAGTTCTGATCTAAATTCTGCGTAGTCGTCGTTATCAAATGCCAGTTCAAAATAATAACTACAGGTGTGAGCCAAAGGTTGCTTTGTGAACTAAGACATGTCTGTGAATGTGACTTTAATGGTCTTAGATAGGAACAAGTCAGAGCTTAGCAGTACCAAAGGAACAGGCCAGGCTCCTTCTCCAATAGACGTTAGAATTGGCTTCCAACACCTTAGGATGAATGCTGGCTTTCGACAGATTTTCTTCAGTTGGGAGCACAGTGCAGTTGTGACTGCTGAGTTTGCTGAGGAGTTCTTATATATCAGCCCCTTTGATGTTCTCAAGTGCCTCCATCAACACTTCCTTCTCAGTTTGGCTGATGAAGTTGAAGAAAGCATCCATTAGATTGACAGAGCATCTGTGAGGAATGGACTGGGAAGCACTGACATCAGAGTTACCAAAGGCCAAATAAAAGAAACAGCTGTTATACAAACTGGGGATCTTGCAGGTGGTTCCACAGGTCTTTGTTGCATAAAATATATTTCAGAAATCAGTGAGGTAGTCCCTGAAGATCACAATCCCATCCTCAATCTTGCCATGCTCAAGCACACGCCTGAATGAGATATTAGGCTCTAGTACAGGTCTGCTCTAGTATGTCTTGTCTGTAAATGCTTCAACCATCTCTATAACACAGTGTACTTGGCGGATCACAATGATTTGCTTCTCAACTACATTCTCTCAATTTCCAAAGAATTCACTTGCAATTGTGCTGGTGGTAACATGGTCACAATCCACTATGGGAATAACTTGTTCACGATCTAAGCTACCACTGTTTTTATTTGAAAGTCAAAGACTTGCCTGTTACTGGTCACATTGTCTTGTAGTTGTGAGTTTAAAGCACAAGTGCGAATGACTGAATGAGTCATTCATTTCATGTGAATAATACATTTAATCCCAGGATATTAAATATATAAACATAACCATTAACCCTTGGCAGTTGTTTATCATGATTGTTCAAATCATATCCTTTTCGTCTGATTTAATAGAGGAAATGGCAGTTTTTTTTCCCCCTTTACGTCCTTGGTTTTGCACAACATATAGTGTTCCTAATCCTCTAGTTTGAAATGGAGACTATACACTCTGAGGTTTTGTAGACTTTTTTTATTTTGTTTATTTTGGATCATTCAGAGCTCTGTTATCTCTTTGACTGCTGCATTGTGACTAGTGTCAGCTGCTTCATGCAGATGAGCCGTGGCGTGCAAAGGAGTGGTCTAAATAGCCCATTAGAGGATACAGAACAATCCTGTCTGATCTAAGGGTAACTGGGACATGTTTGCTTTGCCATAATTCTGGTCATCGCCAACGTAGAAGCTATGGTGAGGGTCAGGTCAGGAGAGCCATCCCAGCCTTGGCTGGCTTAGAGGAGAGAGTCCTGTGCTAAGTGGCCATACGGAGAAAGTGGAGGGTGGCAGCAAGATTTTGTTTTTGTTGCTGCACACTGGTGCAAACTTTCAGAGGCAAGCATAACCTGATCCAGATGATGATCATGATGAAACACATTTATGCCATTATTATTATTGATGACCATATTTAACATAAATCTGAATTTCATGGTTTAAAAAGACTCAAAATGCGTTATACTGTTTTAAATCAGCCTTAATCTTGCAAAACCAATTCTAAGATACAGTCAACCATTTCGGACTGAGCTACGTGGTGAAATCGAGAAATGTTATTCCCTTCTAATCAAACCGGGGTGTAATTCTTGTCTCATTTGAGTGCCCCAGGCCATTTCTCTATTTTCCAAGCTTCTGTCACGTTTGTTGACCCTGCGTTGCATCATGTGAAAGAGGGCGTAGTTTCATCTCAACTTTTCAACATTGTTGCATTTCTTTTATGCTCAGACCTGGGGGTGAAGTTCCACTTCAAGTGTTTTGCAGGGTCTTAATTGATTTAAGGGGATCCATTTGATTTAGATCAAGTTCATACATGTATAAGATTAAGTGCATACAAGCGTATGGCAAACAGCGCCTGAATTGGCTGAGAAAGCCCTGATGTAAGGTGTTTGCTGTCAGTGTGTGTTTCTGTCTGTGACAAACTAAATGAATGAAGTATAAACCAGCATATCTTGATAGACAGCCCACACTTTTAGAAGAGGCAGGAGAGAATCTGAAATTTGATGTTTTGTACAGGCTTTTAGGGACCACGTTTACACAGAAATAGTACGTAATGTCTCAAATGGTCTGCAGTTTAGTTTGGGTGAACAGTTGGGCATATAATGATTCTTATTGCTGAAGTCAGTGGAATAAGGAACTGTTCCACTTGTGTATCCATATGTTGCTGCATATTGTTAAGGGTATATGGACTGGAATTATATATTCCAACACAGTAAGCACTTCAGAAGCTATTTCAGCTGCCGCTCTCACAAATTCTGATCTTCAACTATACACAGGGGACTGGAAAAGAACACATTTCTACTTCTTGTATTTAAAGTTAGCATTGAAGTAAATCAAGTGTAGACCTATTCCATTCTGTTGGCTACTGTTCATCTTAAGCTGCTAATTGTGTTGATAACCGCTATGAATTCCTTGTGTATTACTGTTTCTTTCTCTTACTTTTTTGAGTACCATGATGAAGCTGTTCTTCAATACCCTAAGTTGGACATTTCCAATGCCCAATCACCCATACAGATGCCCCATTATTGAGCAGCAAACCTAGCTTTCAGCATGGCTATCATTCAGCTCATATTACAGTAAAAAGTAAAACCTGCCCAACACTCCATTCCCGTGGGCTAGAAATAATCCTCTGATATGATGAACTATCGCTATGCTTAATTGGTTTGAATAGAACACAGTAAAAACCTAAGCTTTTGAGGACCAGTGGTGTATAAAGTACCCAAAAGCCATACTTGAGTAAAAGTAAAGATACCTTCCTGGAAAATGACTCCAGTAAAAGTAAAAGTCACCTATTAGAATACTACTTGAGTAAAAGTATTAAAGTATCTGATATTTGCTGTACTTAAGTATCAAAAGTAATTTTCTGATATTAAATGTACTTAAGTATTGAAAGTAAAAGTACAAGTAAATGCTGTTAATAAAAAGGCAAAGGGTCAGAATTTTGAGAATTATGAGGTTTATTCTTTTAAGTGTTGTGGCCACCATGACCAAGGACAAGGAGTTGTGTTGAAAATAATTGGGTTGGCTGTGATCCATCCAGGAGCAACAATGTTGAACACAATGGGCAAAGGTTTTGCTCAAGCTGAATCTGCAATTGGGCGACTGCTACCATCATAACTCGAACAAAACATGATCAATACTAAAGCAGCACCGAAAGTAACAACCCAGTCATTACTTGAAACTGAAAAATGTCCTGTTCATCTTCAAAAGAAGTTGGTTTTCAAAATTGCGAGAATTCAGTCTTGCTCTTCTTGGGCTGAAGACTAGTCCTGCGATGCTAAATAGCCTTTCACAGGCCGCTGAGGCAGGTAGAGGTGTGTTCAGCTTCACAGACAGCTTGCACACAGCTGGGAAGGATTTCAGCAAGGTCATGTGATCTGCTGAACAGGCCAAGTATCCATCCAGTTGTTTGGTGCTGTCTCGTGCTTGAGACGACTGCAGGGCAGAGAAGAAGTCATCTTCATCAGATGAACTGGACCTGGTGGCATCACCTAGCTGCAGGGAGGGTTCTTCCATGTGCTGCTTGATGTAGTCCATTCCTGAAATATAGTGAGGGTGAAAATATAAATGATAGGATTAATACAACTTTCTAACATGTCATGACCCCAACCTAAGGTTTTGTACTAAATAGTTTGTTTTAATTTGAGGTTTATACATTTAGTTTCATGCACTGTCCATGCATCCATAATTGATTTGTGGATTTGCCAATATTACAAAGAGTCAAAATGTACACCCATACACTTATTTTTCACTATCCCCATGTTGTCTTACCCATTCTGATTGTGGCATCATCCTTTTTTAAGGTGGTGTACATGCTTTCTCTGAAACAGTGAGAGAAAGACATTAACGTTAGCTAACGTTAAGCTAGCTAACGTTAAGCTAGCTAACGTTAGCTAACTAGTGCTGCAATGATTATAGCTAAGATGACTCAAATCAACAAAATCTCACAACTGTCAACACTTCCTCAGCTCACTAACTCGCTAGCGATCTGTCTACTACACTAATTGTCTCATTTGATTTACGATAGCTAGCCAACGTTACAAGCCTAACATACACCATGTGTAGCTAAATTAGAAGATCAGACACCCCCTCCAAAGATATACTCCAATCCTGTGGGAAACACTGCTAGATATCTTAACAGGTTTATGCTAATTATGATAACTAAACATTAACGTTGCGGCTCATGGGATTAATCTTAATTTACCTCAATGTGTTTCCTGAGGTTGGATGGGGAGTTTTTGAATGCCAATATTTCAGTAGCTTTGGGTATAAGAGGCTCTTCATCCGGTACGAAGAATCTTTCACTCCAACATCAGAAAACATTTCTCGCAAATATGGCCACAGGTGTTGGTCTTCGTCTCCACCGTGGTTTGTTGCGGGAGTAGCAGGTGCTTCCGATTCTGCTTCCATCATGAAACCAGTCATCGCAGTGTGGTCGCTCGCTAGCTGGCATCCCGGGCATAAAAAAAACGGCTTTGAGAGCACGTGTTTGCGATTGCGCATTAACGTGATTAACCAGTGATTTAACTTGCTAGCTAGGACCACTGATTCGCTAAACCTGCTTGCTTGCAGTCTGTGTTCCACCACAGTCCCCGACGTTGGTCTCATGATTCATTTTTTTTCTAAAGATAGATTTGATTTTGTAACGAGTAACGAAGGTTTCAGGGGAAATGTATCGGAGTCAAAGTATCAGTTTTCTTTGCAAAATGTAGTGAAGTAAAAGTGAAAGTCAACAGAAATATAAATAGTAAAGTAAAGTACAGATATCCAAAAAAACGACTTAAGTACAGTAACGAAGTATTTCTACTTCGTTACTATACACCACTGTTGAGGACACAGCCATTTCGTTTAAGAGACCACAAGATTTTGGTCCAGACAACACAGATGTAAACTTGTTATATACCTTAAACTGCAGCTAAGATAATGATGAAGCAACAACCCTACTAAGTTGAATAAATCATAATGTTAAAAAAAAGCCAAAGAGAAACCTCACTCTACAGTTCCCCTCAGCTCAACAGAGCCTCTTAGTGTCTTCCAGATGTCTGGCCTTGGTAAGGACTGTTGTTTGCCTGTCATAATTTCGAGGCTGACTTTAACAGAGTAAGGCAGAGCACACTCCTCTAGGGGTGTAAGGTTAGAGTCTCTATTTTTTGGACAGTAGTTCAAAGATCTACCCATCATGGTCTTCCACCTCCACATTTGTGCAGCCAAGTCTCTTATTACTTGGTGCTTATAGATGATCCTGCCTACAAACTTTATGAACTGCACTGAGTTTAATACATTATTTGCATGTCATGAATGAACTTGCCTAGTTGGCACTAAGTTATTCCCTTTGCTTAATTGGTAAAGTAAACAATATAATATGAACACATTGTTTATTTGTGTTCAAATTCTCAGAGAATTCTTCTTGTAGAAACATATAAGTGCCATAAACAGGAGAGAGCTACATTTAGGTGCGGCAATCAAACCTTGCAAGTTATTTACTTTACTATGACATTTTCTGCAAGTTTCACATGAGTTAACCTCTATCAGGAAACTGATCCTGTACCTCTATTAGGAATCTTCCTGATAGAGGTACAGGAAGTTTCCTTTTCATTCCCCTCTGCTGAGGTATTTAAAGTCTGCCTGCCCCTACCAATAAGACTGCAAAAAGGAAATGTGGACATTTGCATCGGCGTCGGTCGGTAACACAGACACTGGAATGATGGAGAGCGCATGTAACAGCAACATGAATGTAGAGCTTCATATGTCTATGCAGGTACTCAGAGAACAGACCTTGATTTCCAAATGAAATGCAAAATTTACTTTCATCTGAAAAGAGGACCACTTTGGACCACTGAGCAAAAAGTCCAGTCCTTTTTCTCCTTAGCCCAGGTAAGACACTTCTGACGTTGTCTCTGGTTCAGGAGTGGCTTGACACGAGGAATGCGACAGTTGTAGCCCGAGTCCTGGATACGTCTGTGCGTGGTGGCTCTTGATGCACTGACTCCAGCCTCAGTCCACTCCTTGTGAATCTCCCCCAAATTCTTGAATGGCCATTGCTTCACAATCCTCTCAAGGCTGCAGTTATCCCTGTTGCTTGTGCACCTTTTTCTACCACACTTTTTCCTTCCACTCAACTTTCTATGAATATGCTTGGATACAGCACTCTGTGAACAGCCAGCGTCTTTAGCAATGACCTTTTGTGGCTTACCCTCCTTGTGGAGGGTGTCAATGACTGTCTTCTGGACAACTGTCAAGTCAGCAGTCTTCCCCATGATTGTGTAGCCTACTGAACCAGCCTTAGAGACCATTTAAAGGTTCAGGAAACCTTTGCAGGTGTTTTGGGTTAATTAGCTGATTAGAGTGGGACATCGTGAGTCTACAATATTGAACTTTTTCACAATATTCTAATTTTCTGAGATACTGAATTTTGGGTTTTCATTAGCTGTAAGCCATAATCATCAAAATTAAAAGAAATAAACGCTTGAAATATTTCACTCTGTGTATATTGAATCTATATCACTTTTTGAATTGAATTATCGAAATAAACAAACTTTTCCATGATATTCTAATTTATTGAGATGCACCTGTATATGCTCTATTAACCCTTTAACTGCCGCACCAAGAAAGCTGCTATGGAAAAATTATTTTTTTGCATTTTGTATTCCCTTGGGTTGATTATAATCAGAATCAATAAAAAATAATTCAACAGGACCCATATTTTTTTAAATATCAGCCTCTACCAAACGGTTGAGATGTCACTTAATGGTCGAAGTACCGGAACTCCGACAAATAGCTCCAAATAGTAGAAAAAGTCAAATATTTTACCATTGGATCCATTTTTATTTATATTGTCAGTATTGCAAAACACACAGGAGAAAAATTGCACCTCTAACATATCTCATCACACTTTCATTGTGTGGTGGTCCAACAGCACAATTATTTTTGGGGCGAAAAATGCACATTCCTAGTTGAATACTAAGCTGGTTTGCAATTAAACATTAGAGAACAATGCAAAAGCTGGGAAACATTGGAAAACACAAGGACACATTACACTTTTGATATTCTTTATCTCAACACAACTGATCTCTGTGGTGGGGCAACAGCACCAATGCAACAGCACCATGCTCTTTGAGCATTAGATCCACTTTCCAATTGGAAAACAATGCAAAAACAGTTGTACAACACATTGCAAAAGACACAAACACATTTCAACAACACAAAGCATCAGTGCAACAGCACCAATGCTTTTAGATCCACTTTACTTCTGGTGGTATGCTGCAAAGCATTCCTGGTTTGCAGACAAACACAGGAAAACATTGCATTTCTGACATTTCCATCTTGACACACCCTTCGGACAGAGGTTGCATCGCCCCCGCTTGTCACTGTGAAGTGGCCAATGTCCCATGTTGTCATAGCGCACATCTGGTTGGGGTTTTGGTCGTGAGGGTCGTGGGGTGTATTTTTGATTCTCTGGTGGGGGAGAGCTGAATGATGGTCGGCCAACTTTGGTTGCATACTTGTTGACTTTGATCAGACTGTGGGCGACTGCCAGGCGAAACCTTTTTAGACACAAGGGTTTCTCGTTCAGTAGGCCACAGTCCCTTTTGTAGACCAGCCAGGAATTGGCGATGCACAAGTCAAGGATGTATCCGAAGAGGGGAAAGTACCATCTCCTTGACTTGGCTGGGGTCTTGTACAGGTGCACAAGCATGTCGGACAGATCAATCCCTCCCATATGCTCATTGTAGGCAGGGATGAGTGACGGGCATGGGACAGCAATCTTTGCCTTAGACTCTTTGCTCCACCGTTTCACCGTTGAAAAAGGCATGATCCCACAGGCGTTGCTCAGAAGATTGACACATTTGTTGTCAAACCATTTGACTGCAACCACTCCGTCAGCAGACATGTAATCACATGCTCCACGCCCTCTCTTCATCAGCTCTTTGTCTGTCATCAAGGGAGCTCCACCAATACGGTTTGGTCGGACGGTGCCAATGCACTTGACACCCAGCAATGTGTGCAGGTCTCTGACCAAGTTAAAACTGGTGAAGTAGTTGTCACAGAAGACGACAGAAAGGCGTGGCTGTGCTATGGTCTTGCACAGCGTTGTCACTACTTTTGCTCCCAAAAGTAGCGTCTGCTCCTGCTCACTGAGGACAACATTGAAAAATGTGGATGCCCCTTGGTACATCAGCAGGTCGTGGATGATGCCAGATGAACTGGCTCGGCAGAACATCTTGAAGCCCCATTTATCTGGCTTGTTTGCAATATATTGGCGAAGACTGCCAGCCCTTGTGCCTTTATATGCGACCATGACTTCATCCACACTGTGTTTGTAAGTGGATGGAATCAGAAGGCATTGCTCTCGAAGCATATCAAAGAGGGGACGGATTTTGTAGAATCGGTCTGGACTCTGATTCCACTGATGATTGTCATTGAAATGAATGTACCTGCGTAAAAGCTGGAATCTCTTCTTTGGCATGATATCAGCTATCACGTCGAAACGTGACTCATAGTGCCAGTAGTCCTCCAGTGATGGGAAGGTAAAAACACCCATGAAGAGTAAGATTGCCAGGAAATCTTGTATCTCTTCAGGGCTGGTCTTGATGGGATCCCCCAACTCTTGGGCGGAGTAGAGATTGGTATGATGGCCAATATGTTTTATCATCTCATCAGTGAAAAGCCTTTTGAAGTACTGGAAGGGTGTCTGTACAGCCTCAGGGGTTCAAATCTTGAAACCGGAGCCTCAAATCCCTCAATGTCTTCATGCTTCCAGATGATGATCTCTTTTCCTTTGTTTGGACCTGAGGGCGAACTTGGGTCAGGGGTATCCCCCGTCTCCTCCAAGGAAACTGTTTTTAGGGCGCTCTTTCCTTTTCTGCTTTTTTTGAGAGGCGGCTGTGTAGTGGAGCTGCTTGTTGAGGGAGCCTCTTCTTCCAGGGATTCAAAAGGACTGTCACCAGCAACTTCTGCTGGTGTGGGATGGTAATCCGGATCCTCTATTAGGTCATCATTATCACTCAGATCAGCATCAGAATCTTCAGGATGTTCTGGTACAAGGGCCAGGAGAGTGCGTTGTCTTGCACCGTAGAAACTCTTAGCATCCATCTAGTATTTTAAAAACAATTAAAAAAATGAAATAACAAACCACATTATTCTTCAATGGTATTCATTAGTATACCAGCATCTTTCATTTGGTTAAATTGGAAATAGTTGTGATAGTTAGAATTTTCCCGATTTTTTTTGGTGATATTTACCACATTTATTTTGAAAACAACTCAGAAAGTGTCAAAACTACATAATTAAGAAATTATTTCGGCACATTTATGTTGGAATAACATTAAATGTTTAGTATTTAAAGCAATAACAGATAAAAGGTTTTGATTTCATAGAACATTGTTCATTATAAATGAGATTAGCTTAATTTTTCTATGTCTACCATAAAGTGCCAAATCAACCGTTTGGTTGATGTAGTTTAGAAAAAAATATTTAACATGTAAAAGAGTTTATTTTGCGGAATAATTTAACAACATTCTGTTCAGTAAGCTTTCTTATACTATAATATGTCAAAAAAATGTACCTACCTTTCAAATTTTAACCAAAAGCCGTCCACATGTTGGGAGTTATTTTCTCGTTTGGGATTTCCTGTTTTGAGTGAGACTTAAAAGGCGTACTATTGGAAAAAACAGTGACATCTAGTGGCGGTCTTTGGGATAACATACCTCAACCGAATGGTAGAGATGACTCAATCAGGTTGAATTAAGTTAAACATTCCTATCAATAAGATATTGTGACGTAAAATGAGCTCTACCAAACGGTTGAGCAGGCAGTTAAGGTGCTGTCGGCCCGCCTTGAGTAAGAATAAAGAGTATCGAATGCTGAATTTTTTTGAACCTCAAATATATTCACCTCCCAAAACCACTATCTCTCTCAACTTTTAGCTCCTGATTCATTTATTATTTATTTTATTTTTACAAATGTAAAGGAAAGCTGGAAAATGGGATTTTTTCTTGGGATGAATCCTTGACAATGGGAACCTGGCATGTACCATTGTAAGTGACTATATTTATTTCCCAACATTTACTGTCTTGGGATATCAGCTGTGGCCAAGAAGAGGTCAGAAGAGTGCAAACCTTCATTATGTACAAATAGAACAGTAAAGAGAGTGGTCTTACCACCTCCACTCTAAAATATTTATTGTTTTAGTGAGGTTGCAGCTAATTCATACATCAGAGGTTTGGTAAGCATGTTAAAGAAAGAAGGTAATGCCTTCATTGCATATTGTATCATTGTGGGAGTAGGTGCATAGGGTGTTGTAATACAGAAAGGTTTATTGCCAGTTTAGATTGTCAGGAACTGAGAGTATTGGCTGATTGCAATGAGCAACTATTTAGAGACCAGAAAGTTCCTCAAGCTGTCTACAAGTCTTCTGTGAACTCATCCGTGAACTGTCCAGCACAGGCTCTCTCTCTCTCTCTCTTTCAGGAGAATTACACCTTTCAAGGTCCAGAAAGTTGTAAATGATCTAAAAGTGATTAGTTGTCATGGGTTAGATGGTATTGGAACCAAATTTCTCAAATGACCATCCCACATGTACCCCCTTTTTATCTGCTTGTGAATTATCTGCCATATGGGAATGTTTGCGATCACTCCCTTGCACAAAAGGGGCGATGTACTTGAACCTAATAATTATAGACCATTTTCAAATAGTTAAATAGTCCATAAACCAATTGTTGCCACCCAAGCAACCAGAAAGAGCTTGAGGCTTTGAGGCAAATTTTATAATTGGGCCAAACTGTGGAATTAACACAGTAACAGCAAAATATGCACTGGTAGTCCATATTGATTAATCTAGTAATGCATACTGTAGAAACCCTGATTCAAACCTATTGCCTTTTGGAAATCTTGAAAACTCTCCACACAGATTCCAGCTGCTGTGGAGGCTGAATGTTCAGCATGCTGCCGCTCAGCTGAGATTTGTGCAGGAAAAGAAAGAGAAGTTAATGAAAACACTGAATGGCCTTCATTATCAAACAAAGGAGCAGACAACCAAGCAAACCAATTTATTCTGGTTGTGCTCAGCACATATAACGCAAAATCAATATTCTCCAAACAAAGAACGGCACACACTATCCCTGCTGTGCAATTATGTAAGTCAAATGCAATCATTGGGCAATTGCCTGTGTCCACTTTTCCTACATGAAAAAAAAACTGACATTGTTTAGTAGTTTTACACAAATTATTCAAGACAAACCTATACAATAAGGACCATTTTACTAACATATTGCAAACATGGTAGTTAATGACTGCATTTAAGAAAAGTACCGGGCTGAGCATAGTATAAATAACAACTGTACAATAAAAATCAAATAACCAATACAATTCATCGAACTAATTGTACCTCTGTGAAGCCTTAAATGTTTAGTTTTTGTTGAGGTTAGCAAAGATGGCTGGCGTTATGTCTGGCACCACATGTCGCAGCGTACCCCAAAGATCAGACAAGATTTGCTGGATGGTCCCATACCCTCCTTGGGACATTTCGGACCACTACTCCAGAGTGCGCCATGGCTCATCTTTACGAAGCAGCAGAGGAAGCAGAGAGGGTAAGGGAACACACTTCCTGGAACAAAGCTGCACCTCAGCCGGAGCAACACAAACAATTAGTCGCTTGCTCCAACAACAGGCGCCCTCAAGCTGCTGCACCTCAACATGCTCCGCCTCCAGTGTCTGCTACTACCCTACTGGGTTATCCTCCTCCGACGGTAGTGGTCCAATTGGTTCACCTCCATCTTCTTGAGAGATGCCTATTTCCACATTCTGGGCCTTTCCAAGCACAGAACGTACCTGTTTCTCCTTCTGGGGAATACAAAACCAGTACAAGTGGATATCATTTGGCTATTCTCTTGCTCTGTTTACTTTCTTGGAGTGTATTGAAACAAGCACTGGGGCCATTTTGCAGGAAAAGGATCATGATTTTGTCCAACTTAGACAATCCCCTCTTTATGGCCCTCTACCTGGAGAAAGCTACACTCCACACAGTGGAAGTCATACAGCACCTTCAAACACTTTGTTTTCCAAAAACTGTCAGAAGAGCTCTCCACTAAACTCAGTGTTGTCACATCATGCTTCCCACAGAGTGGTTACGGCACTGTCATGATGTGTCTGCTAGGTACGAGGGCAGCAAGCCATCTGATTGTCCACCTGGGATTCCTCAACAGGAGATAAATCGAGAGGTGGTTCTGCCTCCTATGCCTCGATCTGCCCTCACTGCAGTCTGACCTGGCACACTAGAAAACCCCTGTGTTCTGTCGTCGGGGGTTCCCCTCAGTAGACCAATGTCACACACATCAGTGTACACAGGTGATGCCTTCTTTCTGCGAGATGATTCTTATGCCGTGTTCACACCAAAAGCAAATTTTTTTGCGCGTTTAGTTTACATGTAAAGTCAATGCACAGACGCGAATATACGCGAGTAGACGCGAACTCAAGCCTGGCGGCACGAATCACGCGAAATTCACCTCATTCGCGCGAGTTGAAATACTTCAACTCCGGCGGGTGTGACGTGTTGCGAAAGCCAATGAGCATTGAGATTCTCCTCCTGTCATCACTGCCGTCCTGCCGTTGTTGGATCAGAAACGATGGAGGAGAAGTTAATTGTTGCCGTTTGTGCACATCCTCTCTTGTATTCAACCACATCTTATGATTACAGGAAACGGTTGAAAAAAGATGCGGCATGACTCAAGGTGAGCGAGGAAATGAAGTTACCTGGTAAGTTCTGAATATATGTGTTTGTTATTTGATTCTAGCTTTTGTTTGTACTTTACTATGAACTATGTTAGCATGTTAAGTTAGCCCAACCGCCGGCTTTCACACTAAATATGTGTTTCTTGTCAGATGACATATGCCGAAGAAAGTGGAAGGGTCTCAGGAACACGTATTTGAAAGAGAGGAAAAAAGATGCAGACAGAAGGAGTGGATCAGGACCAGGGCCACTTAAAAAGTGGAAGTACTCTGCGGTCCTGTCTTACCTCGACCCCTTTGTTACCCCTAGGGAGACTAGTGGAAACATGGGGCAGAGGATCGAGGAAGACAGGACCGCATAGTACAATACCGATACGGGACCAGCCGGAGACTGGCTGTCAGAGTCAGCTGCAGGGCCATCTCCAAATGACAGGGGAGGTTAGTTGATCAGTGAGCAAGTGTATGAAGTGGAAGTTAGTACAGTTGTTTAAAAGTTGGTTTTGAGATCCGGAGATGAGGGTTCAAGACTGACTGCTGCTCCGTCGACAGTTTTTTGCTCTACAGTAGAGAGGTATATTAACATGGATGTTATTCAAAATGTATTAACACTGTATTTAAAGTGGAAAAATATGAATTGTTACCTCTTTATCCTTTTGTTAACAAAAATATACATCCATTGAAACAGTCTAAAGACGATCACAATGGTGGTCGGAAAGACACTGAATTGAATCTAGGATAAAGTTGTCAGTTGTGCATAGGGATCAAAATCTCAGGCAAATTACTCATTGGTAAAAGTGGCGCTGTTTGGTTATAAAATTGTTTCATTGTCATTGTTAATATTTAAAGATGAACCAGATCGGTCATCCAATGAGGGAGAGACCCAAGGGTTGGCTGCTCCTGCTCCCTCTCCTGCTCCTGCTCCTGCTCCTGCTCCTGTTGCTGCTCCTGGTCCTTTGCATTGTTTTCGTATGAATATAAATGATGCATTCATGATATGTTTTTCACTATGACAAATTAATCAACTTTACAAGATATTTTAGTGATGGGATGCAATAGTTTCACAAAATGTGGTGTTTCCATTTCATACAGGAAAAAAGAGGTCCTGAAAGAGGTTCATGGGGAGTGAGAGGGAGAAAGAAATTGAGGAACAGCTGCTTGGGGCCTTGAGGAGAAGTGCCTCTGCTCCACCACCACCAGCCCCACCATCAGAGGATGAACTATTTCTTAAAAGCCTGGTTCCTTCCCTGGAAAGATTGCCGGCCCAACAATAGGAATTTGTTAAATTTCAAATTCACAAAATCATTTAAGAAGCCAGCACCGTGGTGCTGAATTTGGAAAGATTGGAGTAAATTTCTGGGTGACAATCTTTGCAAGGAAAGTTTTTTATTGATCTCGTACATTCTAATAATAATAATAATTTGTCAATAATAAATGCACTTTAATTAATGTTACTTATTCCATGTTCTTTATTTTAGTTTTACAAGAAAACTGTTTTACAAGAAAACTGTTTTTTGTTCATATCAAAAGTTCAGGTCAGTGTGAGGTTGATATGATAATGTATCTGCAGTGTACGAATGGTTTTATGTCTGGTAAGCTGTTGAATGTGGTCAAATGTCAGCTCATCTGCACTGAATATAGTAGAGTATAGTGTAGGATGAAAGCTATGTTTTAATATTTTGGGGTCTTTAAAGAAGTGTTTGCTAATGATATATTTCTATTGGCTTATTGAGTCAATACATCACAGTGATGTCTGCTGTCATTGTTATGTAATTAAGATAAGATAATCCTTTATTAGTCCCGCAGCGGGGAAATTTACAGGATTACAGCAGCAAAGAGGATAGTGCAAACAAGAGACATAGTAAATAAAAAAAACACAAGATCAAAATAAGTATTATAAATAAGCAAATGAGCAATAAAAAACAGTAAAAAAAAAACAGTGAAGAACAGTAGAGAATCCACAGTAATATTATATATACAGACAGAAAATATTATAAATATTGTATTGCACAGTGTATTAGTGTCATGTGGTCTGCTGGGAGCAGAGCTGGTTGTGCAGCCTGACAGCAGCAGGAAGGAAGGACTTGCGGTACCTCTCCTTCACACACCGGGGGTGAAGCAGCCGGTGGCTGAAGGAGCTGCACAGAGCTGTCAGTGTCCCGCATGGGGTGGGAGGTGTTGTTCATCAGGGATGACAGCTTGGCCATCATCCTCCTGTCTCCCACCACTTCCACCGTATCCAGTGGACACCCCAGCACACTGCTGGCCTTCTTGACAAGTTTATTTATTCTCTTCCTGTCGGCTGTCGAGATGCTGCTGCTCCAGCAGACCACTGCATAAAAAATGGCTGATGCCACCACAGAGTCAAAAAAGGTCTTCAGGAGTGTTCCCTGCACTCCAAAGGACCTCAGTCTCCTCAGCAGATACAGTCTGCTCTGACCCTTTTTATAAAGTCCGTTAGTGTGATCAGTCCAGTCCAGTTTATTGTTCAGGTGAACACCCAGGTACTTTTACCCAGGATTTCACAATCTCAATGTCCTTTCCCTGGATGTTCACTGGTTCCGGAGGACAGTGTTTACCCCGGCGGAAGTCCACCACCAGCTCTTTGGTTTTACCAGAGTTGATCTGGAGGCGGTTCTGCTGGCACCATCCTGTCCTGGTTCAGTTCTCTGTATTCCCTGTCGTCATCGGCGGAGATGAGGCTGACAGGTGGCAGTTTGCAGAGTTGTATTTGAAGTCCGATGAGTAGATGGAGAAGAGGAATGGAGCCAGAACGGTTCCTTGTGGAGGGGCATGGTTAAAGTCACCAGAGAGGAGGAGGAGGGCATTGGGATGTTGTGTCAGCGGCCTGCTTGTCGCCGAGTGTATGACGTCACAGGCCGCTTCTCCGTTAGCAGAGGGGAGAATATACGCAGCTATCATGATAACTTTACGTGTCTCGCTGCCATAGTGCACTAATGTTTAAATAATTAAATAAGTAAAAGAAAAGTAACAAAAAGTAACAAAAAAACACAAACTTAAAGGAAAAAGCTCACAGGTGAGCAGGAGCTGCTGTAAAAGGCAGCCACTCACGAAGCGGCGGAAGACATTTTTTGTTGTTGTAATGCAGTATAGATATGCCAAAGAGAAGGTGTATTACCTCACAGTAATAATATACCATTGATATAAACTAACAGAATAAAAGCAGACACAATGTTCTCTTATTATGAATTGATAACCTAACATGCAAAACACAGGTATATTCATTCTGGTACTGATATACAATGAAAAATTATTGCAGGAAGTTTGCTCAGTAGTATTGTGTGGGTGGCTCTTAAAAGAGCTGTTTTGGTTGTGCCGTTTTGGTTGTGCTTGGGCATTAAATGGTGTCTTGCCATGAGACAGTTCCCTCAGCAGAGAAGTAGGACATGAAGGCCTCCCTCACCCTGATGGCCTCTCTTGCTGAGTTGTTGGCAGCAATCCTTCCCAGATCTGGCAGTGGCTCCACCTCTCCAACCGGAATGCTTACAGCAGTTGTCTGGGTGGTCCTCCGCAGGAAGTTATGCAGAACACATGTGGCCTTCACACACTTCTCTGCAACTTCTGGGTGGACCTCAATGGCACGCCTGTACATTATCCACTGGGAAGAAAGGATCCCAAAGGCATTCTCAACAACCAGCCGAGCTCGGGAGAGGCGGTAGTTGAAGATCCTGCGCTTGGAAGTATGCGGCCAGGGAATGGCCTCATCAGGTTCTTTCGGAGAGGAAAGGCCTCGTCAGCAACAAAGACATGTGGCTGAGGGCCTTGGTGGTCAGCTCCTGGTAGTGGTAGGTCAGCAGGCAGTTGGAGGGTGCCGGATTGAAGGGCTTGACCAAAAGCAGAGTTGGCCAGAATCCCACCATCGCTGGTTCTTCCATAGCCCCCAACATCAATGAGCCAGAAACAATATTGAGCAACCACAACTGCCAGGAGAACCAATGAGAAGGTTCCCTTGTAATTAAAATACTGGGTTCCTGAATTAGCAGGGGCTTTGAGGACGACATGTTTTCCATCCAGTGCTCCACAGCAGAGTGGAAAATTCCAACGCTCCTCAAACCGCACAGCGATTGACCTCCACTCCTCTGTGGTGGGCACAGCCATGAACTCCTCCACAAGGCTGTCCCAAATAGCTGTGGCAACATCTGGGACAATATTGCAGACAGTGGAGACCCCAACATGGAAGCTGTTTGCAATGGTCCGAAAAAAGTCACCAGTAGCAAGATATCTGCAGCACAGAAAACATTCAATTTAAATGAGTTGTACTGAAGATACTGTAGGTAGTAGTCTATATGTTGGTTGCTAACAGTAGTAGTATTTAATTGATATGGCTGCAAAGCTGCTACAATGACTAATAAACATCATAAATGCTGGGGAGTTTACATAATAAGTTACATAGTATTTAGATATGTATGTGTATAAAAAAATACTTGGATGCCGTATTTATGGTCATATAGATTCCGTAAATGTTTTTGTATTTTGGGGCAGTTACATGTTTGCATGGTATAGCCATGATTTATCCAAACTCTTTTCAGAAAACAAACAATTTAAAAGTTCCTTGCTTGTTGTGTGGTGGACAGACCTGACAAAGCATAAATACATTTTATGAAACTGCCACTCCTCTCCGCAGCTGTCCATCTGTCGGGATGGTGTCCAACCGGGAAATCCTGGCACCAATCCGAGCCAACAGGTCAGCCTCAAGTAGCGGTGGAAATAAATGGCTTTTCTTTGAAAATAAGCCCGGCCCCCTCTCTGGCGCGTCTAGCGTGAATGAAGCGAATAAACACAAATGGACCTGCGAGTAAACTGACGCGAAGACGCGTTGCGAATATTCGCTTCGCTTTTGGTGTGAACGCAGCATTAGTCTTCACTGCGTTTACTTGGTTAGATGGCAGATACTTCATTCCCTAGTCCGCCTCCAATCCGATCATCACAGATTTGCGTCGGGACCATTATGGTACATATTCAACTTCCCAATCTTCAGCAGCGGCATTGGTGTGTGAATATAGTATAACATAACTTTTCCCTTTTTCTCAGGGGTTGACATAGTGCTAACCTGTGCTGGAAGCATAACTATGGTTGCACAGCTGGTAAATGTTGCAAGTGCAGAAGTAATGGGGGCCTGTAATTGGGACAAGGGTGTGAAAAAAAATCAGTTTGACGGCGTATGGGCACAGGTATGAACCCAATATCTACACCTCTTAGAGGGCCACACCTATACTCATTGATTCTAGAGTTGCAATACATACCTAACGGTCTTGTTGTCATTGTGGTTAATCGAAGTTAAATTATGTTTTGTTTAGTTAGTTTCCTGTCATATGATGATCGGACCTGTCAATATTATACTTGACAATTTGAATTTGGCTCATTAGAAATGTATTGAAAGGATTTTATTTCTGTAAACGTATAATGTATGAAAATAGATTGATGCGTTTATTACAGTGCTCTGAGTAAAGAGAAAGTTAATCTCACAGCAGTCAGTTCAGAGTTGTGTTGGAAGTGAAATGTGAATGTAACTATGTCCGACCTTAAAAAATTCAGACATGAGACAGACATGCATAATTGGTATCACAGTCAAGTAAAGAGACACATTTAAAAGGGGCTTATGTCTTAACTATGAAAACCAGGGAGGAAGGGAACACAAGCAAAGAGTGCAGTCTAAAAGTGCCCTTAACAAGCTACTCTGTGTTCTTTTAGATGTAGTGGAAGAGAGTCATTATGGTTCTCTGAAAAAACACTACGCATATACTTCCTAAAATTGTCTTTTGTCTGCATGTATTTCATTCAAATAACCACTCGCTCCCTTTTGACAGGCACTAGTAGAAAATGCTCCAAATGAGTTAAAAGCCTGCAGTCTGTCCTTGACAGTGTGTTACATCTCACCTTGACAGACACAGTAGACAGGGCCTTCTTCCACTGGCAGCTGAACTTAGAAACCTGTCGTCTGAGACTTCATTCTATTCCTCTCTCCTCACTTCTATCTTCTATTCCATATTTAATCATATATCCTCAAAGATCGAGCTGTCTATTTCAAAGTGCCTGACCCAAAACAATGTATCCTAGTGACAAATAAAATGCAAAATAACAAGCCTCAAAAATCTAAAGCCATACTTACCCCTAAAGGCTGGGTTGTTCATTACACAGTATGAGGAGAGGGGGATTGGAAGAAACATACTATATTTAAGTAACATGTTGTACTCAAATTAATAAAACGAAATTTCTTTGTTTTGTAGATTTTATCAGTACATAAAATTCCAACCCAGCCAAGTGTAAAAAAATTTTTGTGTCAAGTGAAAAGTCCCAAAAAATCAAGTGGATGGAAATGTACCGTCAGAAATTCTGGATTCTTTGAAGAAAGACAAATGGATCACCATATAAAAGGATTACTTTCATCTAGACTTTGACAATTCATTGCACTTTTTCTGCTAAAAAATAATCTAATCTTTCTGCTAAAAGTTGATCATTATAGCTAAGGGCTGCATTTGAGAAGTAAAGAAACAATTAAAGTGTACAAAGATCATCTAGAATGAATAAAAGTTTTGGGACAATTTCTCTAGGTAGTGCAATAGCTTGTCAAATTATGCTAAGGCATTGACCACAGAATATTGGGAATGTTTAAAAACATGGTGTCCTCCCTAAAGCCTTCAATCAATTTTAAATGCATACTCATCTGCGTTTATTACCTATGCCAACCATTATCTAAGTTACTATGAGCAACCACAGATGCATTTGTTTTAGAGTCACCAGTTCAAATGGTTACACATTCAAGAGAAACACATTTTGCTCTGAAAAGGTTGTGATTCCCTCAGACTCCACTTCGCTGTTCGAATATTGATTTTGACAACCGTACATGCAACAATCAGACATTTTGATGCTGGTAACACTTTTAGTTTAAGCCTGGGGCAAAAAAACACCTCCGTTGCTGAGGTGTACATATATTTTTGATGATGTCGCCTGTAAAAGGGTCTATATTCTGAAAAGTGTTGCATTGGACAGACCATTTGCCTGACGGTTATTCCGGAAACAAAAGGCCATTGTTTCGAAGGCCCGAACAAACAAACAGAAGCACATGGCTAATTATTATACATTATTTTTGCACATGGGATAAGTAAGTCTTCTTTAACCTAACCGGGTAGTTTCCTAAAAATAAGGAGATTTCTAGCCTAAAGAAGGCTAAATTCTCCTATGGGCTAAAAAAGTCAGGAAGGTCCCATGGCCTGATTCTGCATGGTTATTAGCCATGTGCTTGTGTTTGTTGCAGGGAGACTGTGTATTGTTGGAGCAATGAGCCTTTGGAACAATTGCTGTTTGTTTTCTAGACAATGAGTTGTTGGACAAATAGGCTTTCGGAGATAAGGAGGGTGTTAACAAG
Organism: Anoplopoma fimbria; assembly: GCF_027596085.1. Lineage (NCBI taxonomy): Eukaryota > Metazoa > Chordata > Actinopteri > Perciformes > Anoplopomatidae > Anoplopoma > Anoplopoma fimbria. Next base: position 11,023,735 of record NC_072469.1, read on the forward strand.
CGGCATGGCATCCCCCCCCTAAACATTTACACTGAAATTTTACTGTCATTTTTTTAGATTATTCTGAAAAGCCAAACTGGCCAACCATCCATTTGCCCAACCAACATAGAGGCAGACTCCATTATAGTCATATACATTAAGATCAATCACTAATGTGATTTAATATGGTGACTGTTTTGCAGGCTATCCATTTAAATTCTGCAAATTCAAGTAAATACAGGATATAATACAGGAGTAAAGGGAGTCTTATAAGCAAGCAGTGTAATGTAATACATGAGGTTAAATTGACCAGTAAACATGGCAACCACATTGGTCAGTTGGCACCAATAATCCAATAATATACAAGTGTGGTAACATTATATGGTAAATAGACTGGTGCTTGCATAGTGCTTTTCTATCCTTCCGAACGTTCAAAGCACTTTACACGACATGTCATCATTCACCCATTCACACCCATTCATACACTGATGACAGCTACCATGCTACCTGCCCATCAGGACTATCTAACCATTCATACCCATTCACACATTCAGGGACAGCATGGGGGAGCAATTTCCGGTTAAGTGTCTGGCCCAAGGACACATGAACTAGTGGATCCACTGAAGGACGACCCGCTCTAGCACTGAGCTACACCCCAACCATATGGTAAATGGTACCATATGGTCTATTTCCCTTTAAATATGACTGGATTATACTTATTTGTGTATTAAGCTGTATTATTGCAAAGTGGAGTGTTTAGAACATAGTGAGTGTCTGGCTGACCAGAGGGGAAACTGATGATGCTGCAAAAGTGGGTAGAAATGAATTGTAAACAACTGAATACGAGCCTTGGTTATGTTGGGAGTCAGTTGACGTAGTATGAAGAGTGATAACCAAAAAGTCAATGCTGATTTACTTTTAAAGTTGCAAGATGTAAGATGCATTTCTATTGCCCGTCAATGGCTCTCCACATGTTGGCGGCGAGCTGGCGGCTCAAAGCTACCAGCGCTCAGGGTGCAAACTAAGAACTATGATGAAATTGTTGATGGTGTTAACGGTGTTTACCTGAGGAGGAACTGGAGCAGTTACAGAGTGTCCGGTCATGAGCTAGCCAGTGGGGATTGCTCACATGCACAACCATACACTAACATGCACTAAAAGCATGAATGGTCTGCAAACAGAGCAGAAGCTTGGATAACAACACACACAGAGCAAGGGTGACCCTCTGCTCAGGTAGGCATTGCTCTGTTCACCACTTTTCTTTCTGTTTTAGTTTTATATTTATGCCTTTATTTGGCACTTTATTTGGCACCCTCAAGATGCAATCAGGAAACATGGGGGAGAGAGAGGAGTCTTTAAAGCTATCTGACCAAATCAAATGATGCCTCACCTTTTTCCAGTGTACCTGAATCCATACGTGTCAAGGGAAAAAAGCTATCCTATCTATCATTTATATGCTGTAGGTGCCTTTCTGCAGGCAAAGGGGGACCCCCCCCCACACACACACACACTTTTTTCTCTGTCATGTTGTGACCACTCGCCCATACTTTAGCACAGGGATGAGCACCACACTCAGCCACGATTTGAACAATACCAAAGGGATTACCGTGCGGCTGAGAGCAGCCTGACTCAGCTCAATCCCAATGTGAGAGAGCTTGACAGGACGCATAACACTAAAGTGATGTCATGCACATATTTCAGTCTGATCTATGGTTTAATTATTTTATCAATATTTAATGACAAACGCAAAAGACTAGACTGTCATTCTCCAGAGGCTAAGCTGGCTATGCAGACGTTAAAGGTTTAAAGGCAAAGTGGGAGCGTGACTTGTCATTGATTTATATGTGAAATTTAAAAACATGATGGCTAGTTGCTTTGCTATAAATCAACACAAAAAGACACATTCTTTTTTTTTTCCAAACCACAAGCAGTAACTTCATGCTGCAAGCCAAGTGTGTTACTTCAAAGATTTCCCACCTGCATGGATAACGGTTTGTGTTATCAAAAACAAAAACAATTCTGCATTGCTTTTTTATATAAATAGGTAAATGCTGTTTTAGCAGATATAATGAGAGAGATAGGCTTTGAAACCTGCATTAACCTTTATTTACTGTTAAGTAAATAACATATAAACACATCTATCAAGCCTGAAGTTGATACTCCATCACTGCTATAATGCTGTCTCAATAAAATGTAATGTACATTATGACCACATCCTTCAGCACTTCCTGGATTATACAGTGCCGTCAAACTTGTTGGTCATGTGAAGTCTGAAAAAAATAATAAAAAAGAATAACACCTCTCTAATTATGATTTATAACCCATAACTAACATTTATACTTTTCTATAATCTAAGAATGAGCGGGTAAGACTTGAGTGACATTCAACTCTTCTTTGTTATTTAGAGAAAGGAACACACACGTGGCTGAGCTCTGCACTCTACTAAGTGCAATTTCCTCTCAAATTATGTTATTTTGGTAAAGGTGCATAATAAAGAGATTGGAAGCGTTTAAATCGCCTCTCAACTGTTCTCAGCATGGCAAGGCTCATAGCTAATGGTGCTACTATGCTGTTATTACGGCGTTACCTCCTTTCGTTTAATGAAGGATGGTCAAGAGTATCCTATGTTAAAGGAAATTTAGGGAATTGCAAGTTGTTGCATTTCTACACATCGCTAGATGTATTGCTACATATTCGAGTAGGGAGGATGAGTTGCCGGGTATTACATCCTGAGGAAAGCAGCTGCTCTGTAGGCTGGTGGTACATCAGCAGCAGGGTTAACAGGCTTTCTTGGGTTGGGTTTTTGTCACATCTCCACGTTAGCACTGATGCTCGGTAGAGAATCATGCACCATAGCTGGGCCCATGGATAGAGCTCATTTGATTTTAGTATCGGTCAGTGTGTCAAGGTAGGTGTGTTAGTGCCGAGGTAACCAACGGAGAGCACTGCACCAGTGATTTTCTGTCTCACTATGGGTTTGTATATTTGGTCTTTAACCTGATGATTTATAGACGGTTTAAAAATGTGGTTGAGGATGCTTACACAGAAGCTGAACACTTGTAAAGAAAATGTTACAGAGAGAACCTGTACCTCAAGATGCTATGCAGTCCAGCAATCTTTATCACCTTCTGTTTCATGACAGAACGAAGCCGCAATAACCCCTGCCACTCTTTTTTTTGAATAATCTAAAACATCAATTTAAATTCATCCACCTATAGTAACCAAAATATCAACCAAATCCTTACTTACTGTATATAATTTCAATACAATATTCAGAGCCTTAATTGCAGCAAACAACAATTTTCTATGTACACATAATGGAGAATGTCTACCTGCACAGAGAATAAAGTCACTTTTCCTCTGTGTGTGTTATAATACAACCTCTCTGTGCTTTTTTGACACGCAACAAAGCACACCTATGCAAGCCTTTTAGTGCATGTTAGTGCATGTGAGCGTGCCCCTCTAGCTAGCTCACTCCCGAAACTCTGCACTGCTCTCATACTGCAGGTTACAGCTGCTAACAGCATCTCGACCAATGGCGTCGATGCGGAGGAGTAGAGCCCACCCTCTGCTTCCCCTCAGGTAAACACTGTTAGCGCTGTCAGCACTGTTGGCGTTGTTTCACTCTTAGCGCTGTTAGCCATTTTAGCTGAGAGCTGCCGGCTCAGTAATGTTATTGTTTTTATGTTGTTTTTACTTAAATTTCCATGCAAATGCACAAACACAAAACTTATAGTGCCATATTGATTTTTGTCAACATGAATAATAGTTCTGGGGTCACACAAATGTGTACAATTTGGTTGTGGTAGCCTTCTGGCTGGGTCACGGACATTTTATCGATTAAAAAAACACTGCTATACTTAAATACACCTCATATATGGACATCATCACTCGACATACAAACTTATTATCTTTCATTCAAACACAGAATCTTGGGATGAGGCTCTAGTAATAAAACAGGCAAATAATTACGAATGTGATTTCCAGCACTCTAATGCTGTGTTCACTAAAACCAAACATAAATCTTATTTTTTCCTCAATGTATTACAAACGAAGTCAATGCAAAGACAGAAGTAAACTCGAAATGAAAACGTGACTAACGAGATGCGAAACAGGGAAATACCCCAAATCTGCCTATTTTGGGAAAAAATGGCTCATCACACTAATACTCTGAAGTTGTTGAATCAGAAATCGAGGAAAAAAGTATTGTAGCAGTAGGTGGGGACCCAGAGCTCTACGATACCTTATATTTGTACAGAGACCAGACGGAACAGTGTATAAATGTATGTGTATAAACCCTAGATTGCATGAATTGTGAGTCCAAGCACACCGTACACATGTTGGCTCCATAGTAGTAATATTATTTATTATTTACTTGTCAAGGTAAGCCAAAAGCCTCTTTGCCTATTGTGTGTCTGCCGGCATATCCTTCAGATATGAATCACTCTTTGTGTCATAATCTATCAAATTATTTCAATGATTTATACTTTGTTTAATCATAAATGCTAATGTAGGAAGAATCAACCCTCACTTGAGCAGCGTGTCCGATCATCAGCTGATAACTTTCTGTAGGTCGAACTCTTTGCCAACTAGCAAGTTCTTGTTCTATTTACAGAATATGACAATGCCTATAATCGCTACTTTAATATTTGTGCTCGTTACACTACAGTGTTCACTTTTGAAATTAATCATGTTGAAAGACCGGTGCTTTGTCTTTGATGTGGTATTGAAAAAATAGAGGGCTGAGCCTAAGCTGCTGTGTGTTTTCTCTTCAAGGCAACACTCTTGAGGATTGTGTTCACAGTGAGGGGCAAAGTTATAGAGACTTTGGTGATCTGAAAGAGCCGGGTTCACTCAGACAGACATCAAGCATCAAGGCAGAGAACAAGAACAAGAGAGGGCCCTTGCTGCACTCAGTGGATTCTGCTCGGGTTTCAGGATTATTATGCATTTAAATGAAACACTTTGTCAAGACAAAAATGAACAAACATTTTTTTTTGTTTCATTTTTTGTTTCACTGTTGTCATTTTGCCTCTATTTTATGTCTTCAATAAGGGACGAAAAAAACATACAGTATGCTGGCTATTGCAGTGGAAGGGTTTGGTACTGGGACTTGTTCCGTTCAAAGTTTAAGTAAGAAACAGTAGAAACTGCAACAAAACACTTTTCTGAAGAAGAAGAAGAAGAAGAAGAAGAAGAAGAAGAAGAAGAAAAAGAATCAGATCTTTCGTACAAGTAATGCAGCGAAAAGTAATAATGAGAAGATCAGAACCCTTTGTTTGCAGCATGAACATCTACATCAACAAATACTGCAGCAGCACCAACACGTCTTCATTCTTCTTTTCTAAATTAGCAGTGGAGTTTTGAATTTCAGAGACAAAACCTAAGAAAGTACTCAGTCTCCAATACTGTGCCCTGCTCTCTGAGGCTATAAATGAACGCAACAGAACCTTCTTTCCTGACGGAAACAGACTCACCACCGGTTTTAATTTCACCAAAATGATGAATTTAAAAATGCCATATTAGCCCATGTCAGAAATCTACAATCAGACCAAATAACCAAATAAGGTTTGGAGAGTTTTTGTTGTCTAAAGCTACAGGCCTGAGCCAGGGACGGGTCTGATTATTTTATAAATGTACTTTCTCACTTAGTGTGCCAGACATCTGCATCCATGCGCATCATGGAAACTATCGTTAGAAAAACAACAGCCTCAATCATTTCATCAGAATTACATATTTTAATGTTCAAGTGTCATTAAAAAGGACTTATAAGTTTCGGTCGAGGGTAAAAGAGAAAGTAATGTGACTCCACTGAGGTCAGAGGTCAGGGTGAATAAATAGACCAGCAAAGTATCAGACCTGTTGGATTCCTGTTATTTGCTGACAGTCAGTGTTGGGGGCTTTTTAACAAGGAACATGGACTTTCCCTTACCATAACCTAGTCATTTTTGAGAGCAGAGAGCAGATAAAGAATAACAAGGCAACAGGAACAATTGTATGATTTGAAGTGGCTTACACGACAAGCAGGAAACAGCGGGCAATGTCACGGGCAACAGAGTTGAAGACAAACTGACAAATAACAAAGGAACTGCGCTGGTATATGTAGTGAATGACTGATTGGGGGAGTAAAGACTGCTATGCAGCACGGGTCCTTCGCATTTTCCCGTTTTTGTGCCTCCTCGATTCCTTTCCTTGCTTACTCGCCCTCACGTCTTATTGCGCCTGCGGGAGAGGCGAGGAAGAGACGCGAGGAGAGAGGAGTTGAGGCAACAGGTCATACTCGCCTCGGAGTGTCATTTCAAAGAGACATGAATTGGATAGCTGTTCATGATTTACAGCGGACAACAAAACAATGATCTCTGTCAGATGAACAGTGTCCATAACAACTTGTACATTTACTATTAATTCTATTCACTATGTGGCATAGTGTGATAAGAATGTACGGGTTTAATACATTTTAATTAACACACACACACACATACATTATAGGCTTTATATATTTTATTTAGTTTAGCACCACTAATGTCTGCATGCAAAGTGCTTTACAAATAAAGAGTGACATAAAATTGAGATATATACAGTATATATATATTATATACACACAAACACAGTCCCGTCTTTTCAATATGACAACATGAAACACAGCAAATTAGTGCTGAATCCAAGAGAATAGTCTTCTATAATAATTTGACGACAGCAGCTGTTAAAAACATGTCACGATTATAGCAGTTGAGTTGGATGTAGCCTACATTCAGGATAAAAACATAATATCAAACCCCAAATCCTAGGTTGAGATGATTCTAGCTGTGTGTTACATGTCTTTTATTTTCAAAGGGGCCAAAAACACTTCCTCAAAGGACACACAAGTGTATCCTCGCTCATTGCTGACCCTCAATCCTCGCTTTTAAGGAATTATGATGTTCTTCATTAGGATGTTCTTCAAGAAAAAAGCGCTGAGGTTGATTTTTGGGCCCTAAATCAGAGGATTGAGGAGCGAGGAAAGAACCCTGATCTGGTGACTGCAGGTCTAAATAAATTTGATTTTCTTTACTGATGTGTTAATGTAGCTCAAAATGTACACGTTGAGATTTATTTCCTCAGAATGTACTATTGCTTGAACCCCAGTTATCTATATACAATAGACCTACAGTGGTAGAGAAGATGACATGTGGAAATCCTCAGCAGACCAACGCTTCCTTTTTTCCAACCCGTTAAAGGTTTTCTTTCAGGGAGTTTTTTCTTTCTGTTGCCAGGGGTCCAAGGACAGAGGATGTGGTATGCTGTACACATTGTAAAGCCCTCCAAGGTAAAATTTTGATTTGTGTTATTGGTCTATAAAATAAAATGTGAAATGTATGTGTGTGTGTGTCCTCCACATATGTCAATAATTGTCCATCCAATCTACTTCACACTCTGCAGATGTACTGCTCGGGAACCAAGGATGTGCATTGTTGAAGTGGGGGGGGGCTGAGGACTCTTCAGACCAAGTCAAGCTTGTGATACGCATGGAGCCTTCTCAGGCTGCAGCTCATTGACAGAAGTTCATCTTTGCTTCTGGATGCTGGATATAGTAAAGTTACAAGGAAATTCTTCTTCACTTCCCCGGAGTCACCGAGCGATGAGCGGTTCTTGACAACATTGGATGCAGCCCTTCGCCCGCAAGCAAGCCGACCCGCTCCGAACGGGCACACCTTCTGAATAGCCACTGAACTTTTATTCAAAAACGTATTACTTGAGCAGAAACGTTTTCATATATGTTTCTCTATATTTCCAATAATGTAAATACATTTCTTCCCCTCCGAGAACACTGCTGACGTCTAATGTTCAGCTGGACATGCTGCGTCTGGTTCACATCAGGACATGTGTTGGATCTCCTACAGTCAGTCGCTCCTCTAAGCAACTCAGAGCTTGGACTCCCTCATTACACAGTCTATCCCCCTCTCTAATCCCACAAAAAGTTGAGAAAGAATATTAAATGGAAGTGAGGGAGAGTGGCTACTGTTGCTAATTGGATTGGAGCTGGAGGGCATTGGCATAGCGGCACAATGGGAGCAGATGAGAATGAACAGGCTGATTCTCTTTTGCCGAGGTTACAGTTATTATTAGGCACTGACGGAGAGGTAATTTACTCAGATCAAATGGATTTCACTCTTGTTTTTTAATCCATGGACTGTATTGGGAGGGGCAACACGGTGGCGTAGAGGTAAGCGTGGTTCCCTCACAGAGAGTGGGCTCTGGGTTCGAACCCGCTGGCTGTGTGGCTGTTTGGAGTTTGCATCATCTCCGGCTTCTCCGGCTAGACTCTAAATTTCCCATAGGAATGATTGTGAGCGTGAATGTTTTCTTTTTCGTCTTCATGTGTCAACCATGTGATATGGGAGCTGGCGACCAGTTGGTGGCCAGTGTACCCGGCCTTCATCCTCTGTCCGCTGGGCCTGGCTCCAACCCACCGCAACGCTGACTAGGATAATCAGTTACAGATGTAGTGTAGTGCCAGCTGGTTTATTATTTTTTTTTTTAAATGTGTTTCACTTGTACATCTAGATTTTAAATTCAACATCAGAGCTAAAATTTCCATCGCTCCAGTTTTGTTATCCATACATGCCAAGACTACTATCAACTGGAGTATAATCTAGTGTTAAGGATACATTACAGGATATATTTTGCATTTGGGCTAATTGGGCAGTCTATATATACTGTACATCTAGGTGTTTTATTATACTGTTCAGTCTGTAAATAAAGCTTTATCAAAAGCTTATATGAACCCAATGTTTTTGGTTTTATACAAGCTTATTAACCAATATATATTTTTTTTCTTTTCATGTCCTCCTCTTCACTCTCAACTTTCACAATCTTTTCTTCGTCTTTGCACAATTTCTTTCTTCCTTTCTTGAAATTTTGTTCTTCCAGAACATGCAGGAGGAACCAAAACTTCTTCATCTTTAACAATTATTGTTTGAATTTTATGTATTTGTCACTGATGTTTTTTGTTAAGTGAGTTCAAATGTTTAAATGAGGAAATCACAGTCATTCAAAGTAATTGATTTGCCATGGACTGTTGTCGAAACCTGAAGCTTTGCTTTCACACTGGACTATTTCATGTATAAAAGATTTTTCACATACTTTGTGATGCATGTATTTTATATAGCTAAGAGATATACTATATAACTTACTTTATTATGTAATCAGCTTCATCTTCAGCACCACAGACAGTGGACACTAAGAAGCATGTGCATTTGCTTAGCATTTGCTCTTAAGTAGGCTTATTGTTTTGGAAAACTAGTTTAGAAATTCATTTTAAGTTTCTTACATTGATTGTTAATGGGAATCTGTGTCAAATTTGGAAAAATAAACAACAAAGTTACCTAAGCAGAGAAACATTTGTTGAAATTTTCTGGACTGGCTAATTGACTTTAAAAAAATGTCTCTATCCTGCCGTTGACAATACTTTGAACTGTCAGTGTCTGTGCAATGTAACGAGGCATTGGAGAGCCGGACAATTCATAATGCATACCCTCCTGACAGTGTTTAAAGCAGATCTCCCTAAATTGCAGCCATTAGTTATGAATTATCAATAAGAGGTTGAAGGGACCAAGGGCAGTGAAGGATGTAACATGCACAAGGCTCGCCCCCTCTTTATCACTGAACATGCTACACAGCATGCTGAATGAGAAATGGCTTCCAATTTCCCTATCTCCGTATGCCCCTCTCTAACTCCCTCACTCAGATTCAGGTCTGACTTGTTGGAATATTCATGTAAGTTGCTCTTGAGTTGCAGGTCTGCTCAGGAGTGTTGGTGTTGTCCATTGTACTCCTCAAGCCATCGCATTTCTACACAGACATTGGAAAAGGTCCATTATTTTCTTGTGGAAAAGAGATCAGGTATTAATTCTAAGTAGCATATGCAATTTGGAAATGTGATTTTGTTAAATAGTTTAATAAACGTGTCTGTCTGTGCTCTACATAGTATGGACTGAAACCATTTTTGGAAAGTGAGGACATTTTTTGCCACCCTCACTTCTTCAAGTGCCTGTTTGAAGAAGTTAAGACTTTAGAGATTCATGTTAGAATAAGGTAAGGATTAGGGTAAGGGTTCTAGTTATGCATTTAGCTTTGATGGTTAAGGTTAGGGTAAGGGGCTAGGGAAGGCACTATGTCACTGAGAGTCTGTACTACGATGGAAGCACAGGGGTGTGTGTGCATTTAAAAAACTAATAAGCAGAGATGGGAAGAGAGTGACCAAGGAATAGTTTTTCAGAACAGGCAGCAGTCTAATAATGCAAAAGATATTCTTTCAAATTCTTTAAGTTTGTTACGACCCGGCCTAGGGGAGAACCTGGTGCCACATGAAACGTGAGACTCCCTTCTATCGAGCTCCCAAGAACCGCCAGCAACCAGAAATTTGCAGCCCTTTAAAAGTTTATTTAAAACTTGGCTTCAGGGTGGGCTAACTGCAAAACAATGAACAAAATGCGACTCGCCCCTTCCAAACCTCCGATGTTTATTTAAATTGACAGAATAGGAACATCTCACATTGAACATGCTGGCTGGCATATTAACTGGAAGGGGAGAGAGGAGAGCCCGAGGGAAGCCAGCCTCTTGAACCTACAGCTCGGAGTCTGGAACCATCATATCCCTGGAACAACCTACACACCCACAGCAATTATTCACTCAGCCCATCAGCCGAGCTCACCTGCTGCAGGAGTAAAGCCAGTGCTTCCTTCTTGATCATATTGTAATTAGCTTGATGTTTGTATACTTTTTGGAGAAAAAAACAGACCGGGTGGTCATCACCTTGCATATCTTTATTCAGCAGCACCGCCCCAGCCCAAGAACCACATGCATCCATCTCTAGTTAGAAGGAGCGCAAAAAGTCAAGGGGTGGCAAGAACAAGGCGCGCTACAGAGGAGAGCCTCTGCAGACTCAAAAGCCACCACACAGCCATCACTAATATTTCTATATTGACAATACATCACATGTCTTTGTTTATGTAAAAGGAGCCCACAGCTTTACAGTATAGTGCACTTTCACTGCTCTTATCAGCATGGTTTTCAGGGCGCCAAAGAGCAACAAAAAGAATATACACTGTGAGAGCAAACAGAGGGGAATATTGAATTCCATATACACCGCATAGATTCATTGTATAACACACTACACTTAGTTTGGGTGCTCATCTTTGGGGCTTTCAGACACTTTTTTCTCTGCATAAATGGAGCCGTGCACCCAGGTCCTTCCTGCACCCAAGAAGGATGAAAAGCTCTTTACATTAATGGTATCTTCAGAGTGAATAGTCCCCTTTTTTTGGCATATATAAGTAGTGTATCCTGCATTAAAATATGACTTGAATGGGCCATCGCCTTCGGGGCAGCACTCATTATAGCATTGCGATGTCTATGTCTGATTGTAGGAATGTTCTCTTAGGCTTTAAATGTGGTGTCCTTATCTTGATATACAGTGGGTACGGAAAGTATTCAGACCCCTTTAAATTTTTCACCCTTTGTTTCATTACAGCCATTTGCTAAAATCGAAAAAGTTCATTTTTTTTCGCATTAATGTACACTCAGCAACCCATCTTGACAGAAAAAAACAGAAATGTAGAAATTTTTGCAAATTTATTAAAAAAGAAAAACTGAAATATCACATGGTCATAAGTATTCAGACCCTTTGCTCAGTATTGAGTAGAAGCACCCTTTTGAGCTAGTACAGCCATGAGTCTTCTTGGGAATGATGCAACAAGTTTCTCACACCTGGATTTGGGGATCCTCTGCCATTCTTCCTTGCAGATCCTCTCCAGTTCTGTCAGGTTGGATGGTGAACGTTGGTGGACAGCCATTTTCAGGTCTCTCCAGAGATGCTCAATTGGGTTTAGGTCAGGGCTCTGGCTGGGCCAGTCAAGAATGGTCACAGACTTGTTCCTAAAGCCACTCCTTTGTTATTTTAGCTGCGTGCTTGGGGTCATTGTCTTGTTGGAAGGTGAACCTTGGCCCAGTCTGAGGTCCTGAGCACTCTGGAGGAGGTTTTCTTCCAGGATATCTTCATCTTTCCTTCAATTGCAACCAGTCGTCCTGTCCCTGCAGCTGAAAAAACCCCCATCAGCATGATGCTGCCACCACCATGTTTCACTGTTGGGATTGTATTGGGCAGGTGATGAGCAGTGCCTGGTTTTCTCCACACATACCGCTTAGAATTAACGCCAAAAAAGTTCAATCTTGGTCTCATCAGACCAGAGAATCTTATTTCTCATAGTTTGGGAGTCCTCCATGTGTTTTTTGGCAAACTCTATGCGGGCTTTCATATGTCTTGCACTGAGGAAGGCTTCCGCTCGGGCCACTCTGCCATAAAGCCCCGACTGGTGGAGGGCTGCAGTGATAGTTGACTTTGTGGAACTTTCTCCCATCTCCCTACTGCATCTCTGGAGCTCAGCCACAGTGATCTTTGGGTTCTTCTTTACCTCTCTCACCAAGGCTCTTCTCCCACGAGTGCTCAGTTTGGCTGGACGGCCAGGTCTAGGAAGAGTTCTGGTCATCCCATACTTCTTCCATTTAAGGATTATGGAGGCCACCGTGCTCTTAGGAACCTTGAGTGCTGCAGAAATTCTTTTGTAACCTTGGCCAGATCTGTGCCTTGCCTAAACAATTCTGTCTCTGAGCTCCTTGGCAGTTCCACCGACCTCATGATTCTCATTTGTTCTGACATGCACTGTGAGCTGTAAGGTCTTATATAGACAGGTGTGTGCCTTTCCTAATCAAGTCCAATCAGTTTAATTAAACACAGCTGGACTCCAATGAAGGAGTAGAACCATCTCAAGGAGGATCAGAAGAAATGGACAGCATGTGAGTTAAATATGAGTGTCACAGCAAAGGGTCTGAATACTTATGACCATGTGATATTTCAGTTTTTCTTTTTTAATAAATTTGCAAAAATTTCTACATTTCTGTTTTTTTCTGTCAAGATGGGTTGCTGAGTGTACATTAATGCGAAATGCATTTTAGCAAATGGCTGCAATGAAACAAAGAGTGAAAAATTTAAAGGGGTCTGAATACTTTCCGTACCCACTGTAGGTACCACGTGAGTCTTTACATTTGGCAGGCATGCACCGCATTAATGTTGCCATATTGACGTCATCGCTCTGAAACATCTGAGCCAATTCTAGTGAAGCAGGACGACACTAGCTGAACAAATGGAAAAAACGTTCCTTTCTTCAGGAAATCATATTGATGCACAGCGGCAATGTGAATACATGATTTTATTTTTAATACAAAATATAGCCTAACTATCATTGATATAAATAAGTAAATAAATAAGCTTCTTATTTAACAAAATAATTTGGTATTCAGTGCTACAAATAATCAACTTTAATAAGTTTTAATTGTTGTTATCCCTACTTTGCTGTGCTGTAGTCTGCAGAAAAAGATAATAAAGATAAGTGTCCTGTTATGAATGACATGGATCAAAGATTTGTGGCTGTGCTTTAGTTGAAAAAGAAACATTCATCCTCATAATTATTTTGTGTCTATATTTCTTATACAGGACCTGTAAGGAGGAGGAGGACAATCCCATTTCTTATTCTACTTCAGGCCGCACTAAGCCAACCATATTGCTGCTGTCAAACTTTAAAAAACTGTGCTTTTCTCTGCGTCAGTTCAATCAGGAGAGACTTCAATAAAAAATAAAAAAAAATGTATTACACATGCATAAGAATGAATAGTACAAAGTCTTTGGCTATTGGACTCCATGGCCAAGCCATATATCAGAGGGGCCCAACGCTGAGATCAGCTAAGCACAATCCCCCTGAGTCCAGACCAGATTATTTTGTATAGCCCAAACACACTGAAGACCACTTATAATACAGAGTCAAGAAGGAAAAATGAAGACCACTTATAATACCAATGACTATAGTAGAATTTAAATAAAGATATAGGGAATAGTATTAGTATCGTGACTAATAATAATAATCGAAGTAGCAGTGGGTGTCAGCCAGGTCCCAGCAGGAGGCACGACCACAGTCCAGATACCACAATGATTTGTGGAAACTGCGAGGCGAGAAAGCAAAAAAGGGGTTCAGGGTGGAAGCAAAGCCAATATGCGTAATGGTACAGGGAATAGTAATAGTAATGTGACTAATAATAATAAAATGGTAGTAGCAGTGGGTGTCAGCAGGGCCACAGCAGGAGGCACGACCACAGTCTAGGTACAGCCACGATTGACGATGATGGAGGGACTTCCTGCAATCCTAATGCTGCCTGTGCTGACGACTGGCGGTGACTGGGGTGGAGGAGGGTCACGTCTGAAATATGCTGAAATGACAACTGACCGCAGCAGAGAGCATATTTTTAAACTCTGACAGCAACGATGTGATTGGCTAAGGGAAACCGTGGTCAAAACTGGTTGGTTAATTTTACATAAACGCCCCCCCAATCACCTGATAGAGTATTCAAGGGGACAGAGTAATGAGTATGAACAGGAGTGTAAAGCTAGTCTTCCTGACTGAACTTTCGCTAAGCTTCATTTCACATCTTAGACACGGGCCACACTGCCTGCATGAACATTGGGTGTGCATTAAAAAGTTCAAGTTCAGCAAAACTTTTCAAACGAAGCCTTATAAACTGTTACTGGCTTTCGCAACACAGCGCCACGCAAATTTTTCGCTAATGAAGCGAATTTCGCTATTCGCAGCACTCGCCGCAATTTTATGTTTCCTTGCGTATATTCACGTCATTGACTTTAGGCTCCAGCTCATAGACTGTATGTTAAGGTGGGCCTAGCCACCCATTTTTTTGTGGACTATCATTTTGAAGCCTCTGGTTTGTAAATATTATATATAAGCATTTCTTTCCGTAACCATAAGTATCCATATTTTGAGAAGAGAGTGGAGCTGGAGAGTAGCCTGGCCAAGTATCATTAACAGCCAATGCTAGCACTAGCTTAATAGCAAGGTGCGTCTGTAAGTCATGTTTGCTGATTGGGATTTTAATTTTGAAAAAACAGTTAATACAAAATTGTACCTTTGGGAAATAATGAACAGCCGATAGTACAACAGAATGCTGAACAATGACATTCATGTAGCCTTCCAGGGTAGATGCTGTGGTAACTCAGAGCAGCCAAGACCATAATAATGGATAACTTTATTTTAAAGGAGTGAGTTTTATGAAAATTCATACAGCGCATTTTTGTTTTTAACAGGGATATTAGGCTGTAAATATCTTTATTTCTGCTGTTGAAAATTGAGTTCTGTGGAGATTGACTCCCATTTGGAGCCAGCCTCAAGTGGCCATTCAAAGAACTGCAGTTTTGGCACTTGTGGATTGGACTTTTCAGAGCCAGAGGTTACCACTTGCTCCATCTAGCTGTTGTGCAGGTTTTCTTCTTTCGTCTAATGTTAGCAAGAATTTGTTACCTCCACCAACACTTTCACTGGGTTCTCAGAAATAAATGAAATTGATTCTTCACGTCACTTGAAGCAGTCCTTGTCCAAGACGGACCTCATCATAGATGGTTTCATGCTTGTGAATGCTTGAACAATGAGCCTCTTGAAACTCAGAGGGAGCCACCTGGCTCAAGTGAAAGCGATTAAAAGCTTCAACCATGATCACTGGGGCATTATTACAGCCACTTTACAGTATGAATTTTGAAGCAATTGTGTTAAACTCTTAAAAATTTGAAGAAATGACATTTTCTGAAGACCACTTGGTGATTCAGATGACCTTCATTTATAATTACATGAGCATTCAGCCATTATTTCCTGGCACTGTTCTCTCTGCTGCTTTAATCACACCAACATTCATGTAATCATTTTTACTGCTGCTGGAGTAAATGGTAATGGTAATGAGCAGATCATTTGATAACGAGAGATCTATTCAAAAGCACTGGCATCCTACATGTGCGTGCATCGGTGTTGAGGTTGGCTGTAAATTTAGAATATATCTGATGGCACTCACAGACTCGGTATTACTTTTACAGCTAATATGCCAAACTGATAAGGTGAGGGAGTGACTGTCTAACACAGTGGTTCTCAATCTTTTTTCAGCCAAGTACCCCCTAACCAGCGCAAAGCATTTTTGGTTGAAAAAAAGGTGTAATACTAAGCGCTCTGCCATCAGTGTCTGATTTATTAAACTGTCAACACTGACGATTGCATTGTTGCATTGAATTCAGTTCATGAACTTACACTTATATTTTATTGAATATTTATTAAATAACTATTTTTAAAGGATTTTTGAATGGATGCTAATTTTAAATATATTTTTTAAAAATCTCACGTACCCCCTGGAGTGCCTTTACGTACCCCCAGGGGTACACGTACCCCCATTTGAGAACCACTGGTCTAACAGACTCAATGATCAATGAGCTGTACTACCTCAAACTCAAATTACAGCAGAGAGTTCTCCAATTATGCCCTAAGTTTATGCTTTTGTAGAGGCCTCAATGACTTAAATGATAAAAAGCTGTGAGAGGGGATGTTAATGGAGACTGTAGATACTGTATATTTTAAGTAACAGAAAATCGTTAATCACTGAAATGTGTCTATTCAGTAAAATTCCCAATGGACAGAAAAGATCATCTAAACTTCACCATCCACAGAGAGAATACAGGGGTATCTGTCAAGACACTCCATAGTCCAAATACTCTTGTGTGTCTTTAATGGATTTTTGGTCTTCCCTATGAGAAAATGTGCTTTTATTTTAACCAATGCAGCTGTCTAAAATATAAGCATTTTATTGTCAGGCCATGTAATCTAATAACTGTGAGAGCCTATCTCTTTCAAAAGCTGAATTTGAATATATATGTTTTCAATGTTCAGGAATTCAGATCCAAAAACATCCGTGGCTAGCAAGGACAGGATTGGCAATGGAGCCTTAATGCAATCAAACCGGCTTCAGACCTATCAGAACAAGGCCAGTTAGTGATGAAATCATCCCATCAGATCAAAATTTGTTCAGCTTTTGAAATTGCTAATAAATACATTTTATATTTTAACGTCAAAGAGGTGAATTGAGAATTAATTAATTCAGATACGCGTTTTCAAAGTAAAATATTTCAATGCTATGAGTAGTGTTTGAATTTAAATAATTAAAGAAATATATTTAGTGGCTGTTTAAATTCAATCCACTTAAATGTAAAAGTACATACCTATGCATAAGGCTGTGAGCTCTGTGAAACACTTTTGAGTGCTCAGCATCACTGTGAACACGTCCACTGAAGACACAGAGGGCTGCAGCAGCAGCTGTGGTAGACGAGGTGCATCACAGAATACCAGTTCTTTACATCTCAGACATCACAGATGTGGAAGAATGCTTCAACACATTTTCTGTATAGTCAGCCATCTGCTTATTATTGAATATAAAGAGGAATATAATGATATTGGATTCCTGCCAACTCCAACACCTGAGTGTGTTTTCATGTACGCAGACGACTTACAGGATTTGAAAACTGTAATGTGTAATGTGATGATGCCATTTTCCCACATCTGTGGTGCTGACTTCGTGGCCTTTATCTTTTAAGATCCAACAGGCTTTTGTGTCTTAGAGCCTGATGTTTATGGAGAGGAGCTATCCGTCACAGATGATATGACAAACTATATGTGCATATTTTAAGCAAATGAGTCATTCATTCATTAATTTATTATCCGTAACAATTGATGTATAATTATACATTTTGCATTATGTTAGAATATTAATATTACATGAATATTGTGAATAGAGTAAAAAGCACAGTAAAAGGAGTTACATTATAGTATTCTCACTGAGTTCCTCTGTCTTAACAAGATATATTCATAAAATAACTCTTGGGCAATTGAATAAGCAGACCGCATAAAATAATTTCTTTCACCCTTTGACATGAATATCAGCTTTTATCGATCATGAACATACATACATATATACATTAAGTTTCCCTTCTACATTTAACCCATCCCTGAGGAGCAGTGGGCTGCTGAGAAGCGCCCGGGGAGCAACTTGGGGTTAGGTGTCTCGCTCAAGGACACCTTGGCATGTTGACTATAGAGGCCAGGGTTTGAACCACCAACCTTGTTGTTGCAGGACAAGCGCTCTACTTTGTCAGCCACCGCCACCCCTTTTTATTTTTTTTTAAATATGAATAGGATTGCGGGGATTAAACCAACAACCCTGAAAACAATTGACCACCCATTCTACCTTCTGAGCCACAGCGACCTCAGTACAGTACGCTTCAATTTCATACTACAAGGTGGCATCCTGAAGACTTCACGCCTGGTTGTTTTTGCAAATCACGTGGTTACCATGGTAACAACAGTTTCAGTTCGGCTTCATACTACAGCAAAGATTTGCTTAGCAGCCAGATAGTTTTCATTTAGAGTTCCTTTCAGGAGAGTTCAATTACCAGCTTCTTGATAGGTATATAAAATAATGTGCTTTGGTTGGATATATGTTTCCAAGACAACTTCCAACTTAGGTCTCAATAGAAGCACAAACTTTTGTTCTGACATGCACAATATTGTTTTTTCCTCCGTTTTGCCTGGCTGGCTGCCTCTTTTCTATTGGCTAAGTTGGTATTCATCACAACCAAAGAATGTATGAAATATGAACGAAGACGCTATAATGTCACCCATAGGTTTCTGAAGAGGCGTTCTAATAAGAGCAGTCACCATCTTAGCTGTCCCAACACAGACTAAATCCTGCCTCATCCAAAAATGGGCAATAGAGGTGGAAAAGTGGTCATTGCATTGTGTCTGAAAGTGCCTCTACGGCTCACTGTGGCTGATCCTCACTCTTCCATAATATTTAAGACTACAGAATGCTTTTTCCGTTCAGCTGAAAGTAGTCCCTGCAGGTCTTCTCCTCAGGATCCATGCCTGAGAGGTGACAAAGGGGAAACCTCACAGTTTGAAAGGTGAAACTAATGCAGAACTGCCTTTAACTTCATTATCTCTACTGGCCATCAGGGGGTGACTCCTCTGGTTGCAAAAAGAAGTCTGTTTATGTAGAAGTCTATGAGAAAATGACCATACCTGTCACTTGATTTACCTCAGTAAACATTGGCAAATGAGTCTATTGTCTCAATCTCTAGTTTCAAGTCTTATTCAAAAATCATGATGTTCATCTATAGTAAATTATGGTCCATTTAGCAAAGTGTGCTTTATGGCGTTTCTACCCTTTGATTGACAGGCCGTAACCATGGTGTTGTCCAGTCTGGGAGAACTTTAACCCTTTCACAGCCTAAAAATGTCATATTCAGCCTTCAGTCATACTTAACTCCACACCCTTGTGTTGCTTCTGGTTCTAAAAAATAACAAAATGGCAATGGCCAAAAACTTAGATTGCTACGGGCAAAATACTTAAGGCTTCAAAACTGTAGTCCAGGCACCAATGAGTCACTGTGACTAGGTCCAGTCTATGGATGAGACACATGGAGCTAAAGAAGTCTGCAAAGCTCACAGCTGTTGCTGCTGTTTGTCAAGTTACTGGCTTTGAGCTTATGGTAATAATTGTACATGACTCAGATGAGGTCATCAACAATTATCATCAAATCAACTTAAACTATAAAGAGGGGACAAAAATATAATTTTGGAAAGTGATAACTCTCGCCCAGTCCCTGAGAGGAAATTAAGCCCTGTGTTGTGCTGTGTTTAGTTTTACTGTGACGCTCAAGAGTGCAACCTATAAATCAGCCAGCAGATTTGTTTAGTCGTCCTTGGTTCTAAACTAAAGGAACCTCGATATGCTATCAGTGACTTGTGATTTATGTAAACCTGCAATCCATAACTTATTTCATGTTACAGCAGAGAAAATGGAGCATCTTGCTGCTTTTGTGTGTTGCACTTTTCATTGAGTGCCAACTTGTTCACTCAACAGTGTTGCTATGTTAGAAAACCGAGACTCCTACTTGATCTGACAGAGAATATGCAACGTCACAGTGCCTTAAAAGACCTTTTTCAGCAGCCAGAACACAAAAGTACTCACTGCAGATTAGAACTGCTATGGTGAAGTAGCAAATTTAGCAAACTAGAAATATATATACAGAATATAATTACAGAGGCAAATATTTGGCACTGCATGAATCCCCCCTAGGAAAATCTAGCAGATCGTTGTCTCCAGTTGTTCAACGGTTTAACACTTGGAAGTCAATGCTGAGAGCTGAAGTCTAAATTGTTGTCCATTTAGTTTGGGGAATTATCCAAGTTGGCATCATTGAAGAATTATTTCCAGAGGGATAACCCCAGATATCTCCCGCTCTGATCAATGCTGACTGTGCATTCAATCATAAGCATGCGTCCATTCCACTCACGGCACAAAGCAATTACAAAGGGCTGCTAGTGAATTGAAACAGGGAAGAGCTGTAGAGGTGGCTTTTGCAAATGGATTCACTTTTAAGCTCAAATTAATGGAGCCCCTGGCTCGATAGAAATTATATTCCATAGTGTATTTTCATAATAACCTCGTGTGAGCTGAATCCTGAGACAACTTATTTGGCAAACATTGCTGGTAGCCAATAGGCCTTTTAGATCAAAGAGAAAATACAAAAGAAGGTAAGGATCTGAATTCCTAAAGCACTAAAGTCAGACTGACAACTAAGGGTGGAAAGGGTGCAGAAATGTACTGAAACAACGCAGAAACGAACAGTACCAGAACGGTAGTTATTCTTTGATTATAATTGGTAAAACTTGAGTAAAACTAGTTGTATAAAAGACACCAAAAATATTGTCTTTTTTTTTCTTTCGATCTTGTCGACTTAGTACCAGATGGATCTTTTAGTTCATAGCAGATGCGTCTGATCATATAGCAGTTAGTATTTAGTCTCAAAAAAAGTTTCAAATTTTTCGTGCGTTATCTTTCGAAAGCCAGCAATACCTGTCGATTTTGGCTCGTTACATGCATACAGTCTTTCCAAAATAAACTTCCGTCTTCACAGGAAACTCAGTTAGGTTTATGCAAAAAAACTGCGAAGTAAGGTTTAGGAAAAGATTATCGTGCGGATCCAAATAACTGCGGAAGTGCTGTTACTGAACTAAGTTACACATAGCTGTATTCCGCCTGTAAACAGAGTAGAAGAGGAAGTGGAGGTTGCGAACTGGAAAGAGAACAATTCGCCTTTGAAGTCTAACCCATCTACGAGTGAAACTAATAGTTCTTTCATGTCAGATAGTATTAGGCATGTGTCATGCTGTCTGGGGACAAAGACTTTATAAATATATATCTGGAATAACGCATACAGTTGGTCAGTTGGGTATAGATTTATAATATGCAGACCCTGAGAAACAAGCGTATTGGTTGATTTCATAAAATGAATTTATACGACAGACTATACTATTTTTGTTTTCAAAAACCCACAATCTGAAATAGAGTTTGTCGTCATAACATGGAAGTGATGTGTTTAAAATATTTACTTAAAGTCACATAAGTAGACTTCTAATTGGGCTGCACGGTGGTGTAGTGGTTAGCACTGTCGCCTCACAGCAAGAGGGGCCGGGGTTCAATTCCCGGGCTAGACAACCTTCTGTGTGGAGTTTGCATGTTGTCAACGTGGGTTCTCTCCGGGTTCTCCGGCTTCCTCCCACAGTCCAAAGACATGCAGCTAAGGTGCATTGAAGACTCTAAATTGCCCGTAGGTGTGGATGTGAGTGTGAGTGGTTGTCTGTCTCTATATGTCAGCCCTGTGATAGACTGGCGACCTGTCCAGGGTGTACCCTGCCTTCGCCCATTGACAGCTGAGATCGGCTCCAGCACCCCTGCGACCCTTAACTGGATAAGCAGGTTACGGAAAAACGGAAGTAGACTTCTATCATGGCTCTCTCCCTGATGCATTATCTTTGGTGATTTTATTAATTGTGAAGCTCCTAACATGAAGCAGTATCTCAATGTGTCAAAAAAGTTGTCAAAATACATCTGTTTCCTTTAGAGACAGTAAACACCAGGTTTAGTTGATGGAACATATGAACAGAGTGGTTAAGTCATTATAAAAATAAAAACCTACAAAGTGACAGAACCAGCTCCAACAGCCACAATATGTCTAGTTATTTCCCTTGATATCATTTTCTAGAGATGTCAGTTAAGTCACACAGGGTTGCTGTAATTATTTCACCATGAAGGAAACACCTCAAAGTTCACATTCACATTGACATTGATCTCGGCATTCATCTGGCAGAATAGCATGATACAGAATGCACCTACAGTTTCACCTTGATCTTCTGAATTATTATCAAACTTCAAGGGCTCACTCTGTATTCCATCCTTATTTGTGGAATTTTGTAATAGCTTGCTGGTCAAATGGTTTGTCTGGCAAAGCCTTTTTGATCTCTGGGTCACAAATGCATTCAAAATCTTATTGTCATATTTATTTGTCAGGTTTTATACGTTGTTAATCGTTAACGCTGTTTAAGTTGTAGACAATAAATTGTCACAATCATGAAAGAAAATGTGAAATCTAAAAAATGCAAGAGTGTTAAGAGCACCAGCCTATGGGCACTGCATGTGTACCGCCCACAGATGCGCATGAGGAAGCAATCAAAATGGCGCACACAGTGCTGAAAAAAATGAAATAAAGCAAGGCTAAGCAGCAAGTAGACAAAGCTTGTTCCAAAACGAGAATGATTCTGAGGATGGCATTCACTTTTTGCTGCAGGTGGTTCACTTGCCTGTGATCTAGGAACAATGACGATAAACAAGCAAAAACCTAAACCGCTTACCTTGTTCAATGGACCAGGAACTATTTCTCGACCGTTCTGATAATTAACTGTTCGAAGACTATCTGCTATATTTTAAGTCCTGGAGCCCCTTCTTTCTCTGCGTTCAGCCATCCACGTTCCCCGCGGCTCTCAGCATCCATCCTCTGACATCTCGTCGGTTGTCGGATCAAGGCGCTCGAACGATAGCCGAAACCACTGCGATCCTCTTCAACCATGCCGATGCTCCAATAGTCTCTACATATCCCACATTTCCGAGTGGACAAACTCTCGACTAAAGAACGCATTCATCCAGCGCAACATCCTTTTCGATTAAGCCGATAAAAAAACTAAAACTTTTCAATATCAATAGTATATAGTAATAGTCAATAATATAATTCCCAGCCTGTACTACTCCTTGCAGTTACCAATAATTGATCATGCTACATCCCAAATCCCCCACGCAGGTCATTTGAGCATGGTTGCCTAAGGCAGACGCCAACAGCGCCTTCCCATCCACCCTGACTACCGGTACCTTTTCAGTGTCCTTTGGAATGGTTCACATTACTCTGCCGTGCATCTGTCCTTCGGGTGCAAGAGCAGACTGAATATTTCCGCTTGCTTATCTGAAGCACTCGGCTGGATCCTGACAAGCGTCCATAATAATCCCGTACTTCATCCATCTCTTAGACGACTTCCTCACGGTCATACCACCTTCTTCAACCCCAGCACACTGCCTACACACTGAATTCTGTATTACAGGAACTTGGCGTTCCTCTTTCACCAAAAAGTAAATAAAATAAAAAACGCAAGTCCTAGCACGTCCTTGGAAATCGTTGGCATCACCCTTAACTCCGTCTCACTCCAAGCATACAGCTGTTCACGTCTGCAGCACCCCTCCATCAGCTTCGGCAGGAGCAAGTGATCCCAGCCCTAACGCCGCCCAAATTCTCAACCTTCTTTCACAATCTCTAAAATGTATCCGACATGCCTACCAGTTCACAAAAATCGATTGCCGACTATCTTTCCCGTTTCACGTTCAAGAAATTCAGATTAGTGGCACCAGCGTCCAAGGGTCGGAGCCCGACCATATCATCAAGGTTCTCGGCCTTTGTTCCAACCTGATCGACATAAGAAACGTCCACTCGCACCCAGACCTTACGCATCCATGTGGCCCATAGAGCAAGCACACTACCTTTAACCCTTCCGACCAACTGCTCGGTCTCGGCTTGCTCAGATGGAAGACATTTATTACAGCAATGAAAATGACTCTGGATTCCGCTATTAGTGCATTTTACAACCCATAGGACCTATTGATTTAAACAAGGCCTTTTGAAATGTTCGTACTGAAAAAGGGGATGTTTACTTAATTGAAATTTAAACACTTCAACAACACAGTAGGGCACATTTCTATAATGAAACTTGATAGCATCTTTCAATAGACTCTCAATGTCTGGTAACACCACACTTGCAAATGATTGTTGTACAACTGAACTGAGCTTCATGTGTAAAATCAATGGAGCTCTCTTTTACAAATATCTCAAATTGCTGTTCTGTTTATTTAAGTTCTGTCACTTATACCTGCTGGACTTTTAATGGTGACATCATGCAACAATGGCAGTTTAGAATAAATAATTAAATCCCTGAAACTGTCAGATTCCTAATTCCTGAACAGTTTCAGCACTTCAATCAAACTTCCCTCCTCTCTTCAGATGACATACCTTTGACACTTAAAGAATCCCTCCCTTCATTATTACAGACCCTTAAAAGAAAACTGTGTTTAATTAGCAAAGTGAGTTAACTGAGGGGGCATGAGGAGGTTCTTTCACCATCCTGAGTCTGACATGTTAGAATAAACTCTTTGAAGAATAAACAGGGAGGGAGGATGGTGAAACACCAGCTCATGCTGCTCAGAGAACTGGGTTTATGCAAATAACACAAAGTCAGCATTGCAGGCTCTTTCACCAAATTCTAAATCAAAAACATGCACTAATGTAGTTTGCACATCAACATGGAGGAGTTAATTAAATAACTTTTTGTCTCACTTATTTTAAGTACTTAACACTAAGCTTTAATGGTTTCCCCCTCTAGAACACAATCCTCCGAGGGCTTGGAAGGGCATCTTACATATGCTCATTTCGTGTCTAAATCTAAAAAATTAATTTGATTGAGGGTAGTGCTCAGTGAAACATTGAGGAAAGGGTGACATCGTTTCCTCATGTGGATCTCAGCTTTAGAAGCTCAAAGAAAAATAGGAAGCCTATTATAAAAGACGACTGGTCAATGTTCCTCAGGCAACGTCTAGCATTCTGGAGGTAAAAGTGAAAGTGTTAATGCCTAGAATCACATTGAGAATATTAATATATTTGAAACAAGCAATCACACTATCAAGGCTGTCATTTAAAGGTGCATACCAACAATGAAGGAATGACCACAAATAGACTACAAAGAGATGCAAAACAACTTCAAAGACGCACAACATGTCAACAAAGAGACATCAAATATCTACAAAGAGATAAAAAAAGACTACTGAGAATGGCAACTAGAAAACTGACATAAAAGGAGGATAAGAGGGCGATGGTGGATCGAGCAAGGCAGGGCCTGTAGAGCGGGGTGTGAGCGTGGCAAGGTAATGAGCTGGAAAGGCAGGCGGGCTTGGGAACCATAGAGGATGAGCATGGAGGCACAGGGAGACAAGGTAAGTACAGGTAAAAATATACACAGACTACACTCTGAAAAACACATTCACTGAGCGGCCAAAAACGGCTAAACTACCACTGCGGTTGCAACAAAGGTCTGGGCCGGAGTGGATGGAAAGCCGGGGTAGATATACTGCTGAGTTGATGAGAAGATGGAAGGAGCCTGGAGGAGACCAGGTATGACTCACACACACACACACACACACACACACACACACACACACACACACACACACACACACACACACACACACACACACACACACACACACACACACACGGGGGGGAAAACAGGAGGCACGACCTGGCTGTGACAAACATCATAACAAAGAGGAGATAGGGCCTTCTGCATGTCTGTGCCCCGGGGCCCATTGTCTCATAATCCAGCCATGCTATCAGAGCTGTACCTGTAGGTCTTGGCAGGAAACCCAGTCCAGCTACAGAGAGACAGTTTTCTGTTTATCTTTCAACCCCCCATTGATTAGCTTGATTAGTCTCATCAGTCCAAATCAACAGCACCCACCCCCCAACCCCATGAGAGGGAAGAAGCTCATCAGGCATCACTAATAAAGGACAGCTTGATGCTAGTTTTCAGCCAATCATGCGTAGCCTTGGGCGCTGCAAATAAATAGGGCTGATTTGATCAGTCTACATTTTTAATCAGATGTTTGAACTGCAACGGTTATTTTATCAGTTCTGCTGCTACAGTATTTGTTTTGCTGATCTGAGGTGAACAAGAGGTCAGACTTTGTTAAAAAATAAAAAAACATCATCAATGTACAGCGCCTCTCTGCTATTGGCCACTTATATAGCAGTTTGTCAGTAGTTGCTATGTTTAAGTAGCTCTGTTCACTACTAGTGGCTGAACACGGTCATTTACTTTTATAGTATGTCATTGTTGATGTTGTTTAGTTGGTATCTTGCATTTACACTGTGGGACATAATAACAAACATTTAAAAAAGGAAAAAATGAAACTTTTCTTTTTCTTTTTCTCATTTTCTTGTGTCTAAGGGGACTAATTTGGACAAAAATGTAAAGAAATGGTCCAATAATGAGGGAGAAAGCTGTGAGCAAGCTGCGAGGGCAGGTAGGCAGCTTGATGTAACGTTACGTGTCTGACTCTAGCTCAAGGAGAAGTCTCATTGTGAAATCTGAATATCCATATGCTTTGACTAAATATTCAGCCATGACGGACAATAATATGACAACAATAAGACCCTGTCACGGTGGTCCACAGTGCTCTCCCTCAATACTGGACCAATTTCAGAGATCGTCTTTTAGTCAGTTAGAACCAAGCATATGGGAAAATAAGTTGAATCATTAAAAAGAATAGGGCTATCTATATACATATCTGTATACACCTATTTACAAAACCCATGTCTACGAAGCATATCAGATGTTAAAGTTACTACAAGGAACTGTTACTGTTTGTGAAACAGTCTGGAGCTCAACACCAGCTTCCTGGGTGCAAACATCCACACCACGCTGCTGGAGACCCGCTGCAGGGAAGGGAGGCACGGGTGAACCAGAACCAGGACTGAGTGGGGCAGACTGTGGGCCCCAGGGGCAAGGGGCTGCAAAATCAACACAAAATGAAAGTTATTTGCAGTAGCTTTAATTGTAATATAGTGAGGGTTCTTATTAACTATTGCTGTGAGGATCACTCCAAAGGAATGTCATAATGCATTTCATTTTTACCTTCGTACTATTATTGGTTAACCTCAATCCAGATTAATTTAACTCAAGATCAACTTCACATTCTTCCACTCAGTCAGTTGTTCCCCCTTCCGAAATGCCTTTACAGCTCACAGTTGACAGCAATTGTATTAAGGCATCAGTTACTGAAACATGAATCACATTTCCTCTGTGGACTAGAGGACAAGTGTTGCTTCCAGTTTCCGTTGAAGCCGGTACATCATCAGGTCAGAAAGGATTTTGAAAAGTCACACTGCTACACAATTTCCCCTCGAGGTTCAATAAAGTTAATCTTACCCTTAACCTCAATGATCATGAAGAGTGAACCCCATAAATGCTACTGAAATAGAGACCACTGACATTTACCCTGACGTGTCCAGTGCAATTTTGATGGCGTATTCTATAGCTTCCTTTCTTTTTTTTAGAGCCAATCCAATCTCTCCCCATACTGGATTGGATGAATAGCCTGTCCAAACAAATGAGAGAGTTAGAGAAAAATAAAGTTAGTGAATGGATTTTTCTCTATCTGCAACATTTTCCTGCAACCCTGACTTAAATTTACTCAGATTTTTGGCAAAGCATTCCCTCATCCTTTCATTCATTTTCTGTTGGTGTCTTCCATATAAAGCCTCTTGAAGTTGGGCTCTTTTAAGTGCCACATTAAAGAAATTATACACAGGCCGCCTCTGAAAACTGGTGCAGCTCATGTTTACTGTTTCTCTCTCAGATATTATAATCCCACTATTGAATTTACCCTCCTCAACTCCTTTCCTCGGCCCCTCAGTGTTTGCTATTATTCCGTCTGAAAGGCAGAGAGCAAAAATATTCCATTATGTCCTCTGTTGTATCTGTTTCATGTGTGCGCTTGGCAGGCAGGTTATGAATACAAATTCAGTTTCATGGTAGCACCGGAGGTAATATGGTATCCATTCCTCTCTCTGAGAACAATGGTGGAAAACATCTTGTGATTTTGCACCCACAGTATGTCCCGCACTTGACCTTTCCTTTCCATCACACAGCTGTATGAGATGCCATCACGGGTTGCTGAAACTTAGGCAGGTAAACGAGGCAAAGCCGAGCAAAGCGACCAGCTGATATGGAGATGAGCCGTGGTTGGCCATCCCCACGGGGCAGGGGTGAGATTGAAGGCTTGGCTTTGGCAATGCATTTTAAATCTTCATGCATTTTCTCGACTCCTTCTTCCTGCCTGCAGTGTTGATCTGCGAGCAAGACCTAAATCAACCCACGCAAATGAACTGAACAATGACTGACGTTTAGCAAAGCGCTGTTGGCTTCCAGTCGGCTGTTCATCACCTTGCAGGTCAAACTCAACTGGAGCCCATAGCATCTACATTCATGTAGAAACTCTGAATATATGTCTATGTGTATCATACCTGTGTTTTAATGAAAGAAAAATATGAAACGAAAAACAAACCTGTCAAACTAATTGTGACGGGTGGTGTGAAATATATATATATATATAGTTATATATACACCATCAAATTGGTATCTCGTGCTTCTCTTTCTAGGTTATTTAATTTAAATTCAAAGTAAAGTATTTATATCATACAATTCTTCTCTCTTTCCTTCAGAACAAAATATATATTGTTTTACTTATTCTGCCACCTGGGACATTTACATGAATGTTTCCAATTTAAAGTGTTTTAGGAAGGGCAGTTAATCATATTAACACACTTGACCATGACTTTGAAACCTACTAAGGGGCCCTAAGGCCAGCTGTTTAAATGTATGAGGTTAAAGCCAGGTCGGTAATCTTGAGAAATCAGCAAGAGTACGCAAGATTTTGTAATTTATGCAGTAAACAAACAACATGGATATTGTTATTATCAGCTGGTGGAAGACTCCGCTAGGTAGACAGGCAGGTAGCCCATCCAGTCATTTTAACCGATAATACAGTTCTGAGTGAGCATTTGACTTATGGATTGTTGTCTGAATGATGTGAGAATTTCAACAAATACAACAATAAATGTAGAAGAGGAAGGAGAAAAGTACCAACACTAGCTTTAAACTCAAAACATTTTTGAAACATGTACCATGTAAAGCTTGACGGACAAAATAATTCACAGGTAATCCACTACCCCTGCCACAGTCTATGTATTTATTTCCACCCATTCATCAGAGTGGAGGTCGGGATGCAACGTTCATTGTTGTGTGTCACAGGTATATTTTATGGTGGTGCCACAGTCACACATCGTTTTCACATGTTTTCTATGCATAGTGGTCTAAACACAATCAAACTTGCTGAAATATATAAAAAACAAGTCTCATATTAGAAGTGGCATCAGTATGCCTCATTGTGAGAACTTTCATATTCACAGATCAGATCAGCGCTGATAGCCACAGGAGGTTAGAGAGAAGTTAGTAGTGTCTTCAGAGATTTGGTGCTAACTGAAGCACATTCATAATTTCTGTCTGCTCAAACTAATTTATTTTGGAACGCAGTGACAGTTGACACATGAAAAACAAATGAATATGAGATATAAATATTCAATGAAGTTGCCCTGCTGTGCCTGTGTGGGTCAATGTGCACAATGAAAGGAGAGTAGGTAAATTCAATTCAATTCAGTTTATTTTGTATAGCCCAGAATCACAAATTACAAATTTGCCTCAGAGGGCTTTACAATCTGTGCACATGCGACATCCTCTGTCCTTCCCTGAGCCGTGACCCAAGCCTGGTCTACACAAGGCCAGCCTTAGTTTGGACAGTACTATTCTATGATCACTACTGTGTGTGTGTGTGTGTGTGTGTGTGTGTGTGTGTGTGTGTGTGTGTGTGTGTGTGTGTGTGTGTGTGTGAGAGAGAGTTTAGGTTGCGAACAAGTTACCCTTCCATATATTTTTCACTGAGATTAACTGATGTGTGGGAAAGCTCCATCCTTTCTTTTCAACAACTAAGGGCTAAGTGTGATGGTTGGAAACCGGCTTTCACTTAATGAACTCTCATGATAAAGGCAATTATTTTAGACAAAGCAAACCATCAATCTCATTTACATTTTAAAAAGTCTGTCATGAGACTGGTTTCATTACCACACAAAATTGAATCTCCTTTTTATTCATTTTTTTTATGTTGTATGTCAACTAATGGACAAAAATTAGCTCCCACTCCAATCGTTAGGCATTCAGAAATACGACTCTATTCCTCTTCTAATGGGACTTTCAAATAAATCATTCATAGCACAAAGCTAAATTAAATGCATACCTTTTCAGCGATTCTTTTTAACCTGCTGTGCAGATGGAGTGGGTCGTTTCATTGCTATGGAGCTTTTACTCAACAAAATGTAGCTATAAATGACTTCTAGCACAATACGGCCTATTTAGTTGATGGTTTTCAGTTCGGGTTTCGGGAAAATTGAGCCAGGAAAACGCAGCTTTGAGGGTTGTTTGAGCCGCCATATGTAAAGACGAGGGATATGCACTATTACAGATGTCTGATCACAAGGAAAATCTGTTTTCTTTTTTCTTTTCCCATCCACTCAATTTTCCCCTCGGAGCTGTTGTCTGTGTGTTTCGCTGTGACAAATGGAACAGCTGCATTGTGATGGCCAGCTTCCAGCACTGATGTAAGGGCTCCATCTCCCAGCGAAGATTACTGTGGTTTTGTTGTCCTCAAAACTGACAAGAATAAATATTCATTTTTGGCTTACAGTATTTGCATCCCGATGTGATGGTTGTCATGTTTGTTTACACACCCCATCAGCCCATTCAGAACAGCCGAGCAGGCCGCTTCAAGCCGGGAGGATGCCACACCTTTAACTTGTCAGTACAGTTCAGTTTCTACCATTTCCCAAACATTCTATTTGGAATTTTATTTCACAATCTTCCATGTAGCCATTGACATCTATAACTTTACACTACTGAGAAGATCAAACCTAAATAAATACATTCATTCATTCATTTTCCGTAACCACTTATCCTGTCAAGGGTCGCGGGGGCTGGAGCCAATCTCAGCTGTCATTGGGCGAAGGCAGGGTTCACCTGGACAGGATGTCAGACATATGACATATATATGACCTATATACAAACAACCATTCACACTCACATCCACACCTACGGGAAATTTAGAGTCATCAATTAACATAAGCTGCATGTCTTTGGACTGTGGGAGGAAGCCGGAGAACCCGTTGAGAACCCACGCTGACACGGGGAGAACACGCAAACTCCACACAGAAGGCCGTCTAGCCCGGGAATTGAACCCCAGCCCCTCTTGCTGTGAGGCGACAGTGCTAGCCCTAAATAAATACATGTTTTCTATAAATGATGTGCAGATTTAAGCAAGTCCAAAGTATACTGCTCCCTCTTTGAAGTTAAATGACTGGAAAAATGTCTGTATACAGAGAAGAAAAAAAATGCTTTCAATGAAATGTAACAATGTGCTTTGCTTAGTTTTTGTCCTCACTTAACCCCTCCACACCTTCTCCACCTTGTGTAGACAGTTCATGTACCATGTTGCCTCCAAATTCCCATGCAGTATTGTGCAAATGTTTGATTATTAAATTACATTTTAATTTCACCTTTAACCTGTTTGTCCCATTGGAATCTATATATTATGAGAACACATGAAAGCTTTACTGTAATGATTAATTAAAGGTTCTCTATACAGGATGCAGAGCAAGCAATATAGCAGCAACAACAACAACAACTTGCTGTATAGTGGAGTAATGTCTTCCTGAGGCGAGAATATAGTCACTCACCCTCTGTGTGTGTTGTACTCCAACTTTTGCCTTGAGCTTACCTTTTAGTGCATGTTAGTGTATGTGACTGACTAGCTCACTGCCACCTCTCCACACTGAATAACGCGGCTGATAACGCCGTTGTGACCCATGGTGTCGTTGCAGAAGCATAAAACCCCACCTCTGGTCAACACTGTTAGCTCTGTCAGCACTGTTGTCATTGTTTGCACTGGTAGCGTTTGCACCGTTACCCGCTGCAGCAATGTTGAGAGGCGCTGTGAATTTTGAATTAAGCAGTTACTTTTATTTGTTGATAAATGATCTTCCACCTGGCTTTTTGCCAAAGGCCTTAATTTATGGTGAAAATAACACAAACAAAACAATTATTTTTGTGAACACACCGTATGTCCTGGCGACACTGCATGCGTGACAGCTGCCCACTGAACTGCTGCCTCTCACAAACTGGTGGTATTCTCATGAACAGCATTGCTGCTGCTGCCAGCCCTTCTTTCTACATAGAGTGTGCCTTTCATAATTGCCAGAATGTTTAATTTAATTCAGTTATGAAACAGAAAGTGTTGAGTTAAAAATAAAACTTTTTTCATGTCTGTGACATGTTCTACAAATATAGACATCATGTAGTAATTTTGCTGGTCTGATGCCAATTCACTGTCAACAGATCATTTTCACTTGTCCACGTCACCCTCCTCTGCTCTGATTTGCCATATTCTGCCTGTGGTTGTCTTACTGTGGTATTCTCACTTTAACCAACCTCACTCCTAATGCCTACAACAACCAACCTGACTCACGAAATTCTTTGGATTAGCTTTGCTATAACTTCATAAAGGTTTCCACCATCATCCTCCACCCGACAATATTCCCCATTCCCCTAAGTTTTTTGCATTTCTTGTCTGACAGATTTGTATGCAGATTCTCTGGCCTCTTTTGTTTTTGATGTGCATTTTTTGTAATAATTTGTATTTACTGTAGTCATCCTGTGGGAAGGAGACTACTAGAAGGCTATTTTTGTTTCTCTCAAGGTTACCATGGTAACATGACATCAGGACCTCTTCATTTAAGTAACTGCCCAAGTGGCCTCTCTATAGATTGTTACATCATACAGCAAAACGTCAAAATATTGCTGTTTTTTTTTTTTATTGCAGAAGGACCTGAAGTGGAGTGTCTTTAAATATGTTTATATAAAAAATATCACAGTTTCCCTGAAAACAGACTAATGGAAGTTTTTTTCTGGAAAATAATATTTTGTATCACTTGTAAAATAAAAAATAGTTTATATTAAAGGAAAGCTTCACCCATTTTTATTCAATTTATGATCTAACTTTAAATTTAGTTTCACCAAGCTTTAAAACTAGCTTTCAATTAAGCCTCTTTAAAGTCCTTCAAAAGTTACACTTGCAGAGGTTGAACTTTTAAAATGGCTGGCTTTTTGGATGGCTTGAGCGAAATAATCGACTTCCTCAAATAAAGTCAAGGGAGAGGCTCAGCCCTTTTGTAAGGAAGCTGAATGAGTGGACCAATAGATGGTCTCTTTTTTTCTCTTCTATTATTTCACTATATAATTCCTTGGTCTTAAAGGAGGAGAAATTAGAGCTATAATACATAATAGCTAGTTTTATAATCGTTCAAAAGAGGTCTGCTTCATTTTAAAGTTTTAAATAAGAACCAGGCGGCAACCTCACTCTGACGAGTGAAGCCAATGCATGTCTAAAACATGCAAACTCTCTACGGGCCAGCAGGGGGCGACTCCTCTGGTTATATAGAAGTCAATGAGAAAATGACTCTACTTCTCTCTTGATTTATTCCCTCAGTAAACATTGTTAACATGAGTTTATGGTCTCAATCTCTATTTTCCAAATCTTCTTCAATACAGCATGTTCATTTAGTAAATTATGGTCCAAATAGACCATAAAGGAGGGTATTCCTTAGGGCTCGGCTACTGTGATTGACAGGTCTTCTACCAGAGATGTCCACAGCGTCTATACATCACTCATCCGCAGTCCAACTTTGGTCACTTACTTAATTTCACTGGTTGCAAAAAGCCAAGTTGGAGACAGCTAAAACACAGAACTCAAGGCTCAAACGGTAGTCCACAAACCAATGGGTGACGAGTTCCTCCACATCTTATATACAGTCTATGAGCAGAACCTAAATTAATCCTGGTTGGTGCAACCAAGCCTAAGTGACGATCTGAGATCTAACTTTCCTTGTGGCGAACACTTTGGTCCATGGCAAGCTATCTCCAAAAAAAGTTGTTAATGTTTTTGGTGACCTCTTCACTTATGCTTTAACTGCCTCTAGTTCTAAAGATAGCAAAATCTAAAGGACAGATTATTCTAGAATTTAAAAAGAAAATTCTGAGAATCAACCCTTTCCACCTTGGACCCTGCAACAAAATATCTAAAATGCCAACTTCATGACAGAATATCAGCAAATTACATCATCATTGTTGTTTGTTTTGTCCAACAGGTTTTGCATTGTGGGGTGTAGTACATGCTGCAGCCTCTAGGAGCCACTAGTGTCCCTTAGACTTTCTGCTTTCATCATCTTGTCATTACTCCTTGGGTTTCTCTATAACTCCTCCTGCCTCTCATATTTCAAACCTTTTGTGTCTGTCTGACGCGAGAAGCGTCTACATCAGCTATTCATCTCTTCTGTTTACCTGCTTCTGGTCTCTGTATTTTTTCCATCAAATCTGTTTCCTCTGACTGCGGCCATTTTCTTTCTTGTATCAAATGTATACTTTTTTACTTCCTATAATCTGTGTATCCGTGACACATACAAGAATAGCCTCATAGCAAATTATTGTGCAATGCATGATAAAAGAGAAGTTGAGTGTGTGACACACAAATCGCCCCGATATGTTGCCAAGTTGTAAGAGGTAACTATGCTATTTGCATTGCTCTAACGTCAGTGAAAGCTGTGTGTGTGTGTCTGTGGGACACGCTATGATTTCAAAGGTTAATGCATGGCAGAAATAGAACATGAGTGGGTTTGATAATCACAGGCAAACAAGAGACCGGTGATACACCATGTCAGCTTGAAGATGCAACTGCGTGTTTGTGTGTGTGTGTGTGTGTGTGTGTGTGTGTGTGTGTGTGTGTGTGTGTGTGTGTGTGTGTGTGTGTGTGTGTGTGTGAAATACTGGAGAACAATTTGTTCAGGCAAATAAGTTTGTAAATTTGATTTTGGATTTTGGAATTTTGAATGCAGTGAGCTAATGTTCAGTGCATTCCTCAAAGATTTTCAGTGCATGTATACACTTGTAATGATGAGAAAGTGTGTCTCTGAAATATGTTAGTGGCTCAGATTCAGAGAATGATTCCTTTGACGCTGTATCAGATGTTTCTTTGTCACTGAAGGAGTCAATTAAGCAGAAAACACCCTGTACAGTGATATACCAACAGACTCAAACCAATGTTTAGATATACACCAATTGCGTTTATTCTGTGCTGATTACATTTCAAATATTTGAAAGCCTGACCCAACTATTTCGATTTTTGCTGATACCAATTTCCTGTCTAGGAACTAATTAACTATAATTCAGACTTACTTTTTTAAAACCACCGTCCGAGAACCAACCAAAAAAATAACTTCAACTGAAACAGAGTCAGTGAAAACTGTCAAAAAATAGAATGTTATCCTTTTACTTTGTAATTGACATATTTTGTTTTTATTTGCATTAAACACATCATTCTTATGGTTAGGACATAAATTATAGTATTTTAATTTCAATACTTTCTGTATTATAATCTGCTTAGAGCTAGTGTAAGGAGGTTAAACAGCTCATAATTACCTCTCTTATATGTATGTTATATTGCTGTGAAACATTTCCTTCAAACAACTGGATTTATTTAAGGTTCTTACAAAATCTACATTTCACAAGATTACATTCGAACACATCATGATAGTTTATAATCTACCTTCACCCAATACTCAGTTTTACTGAGTAGAGCTTGAACGTACCATAATGCGTGTCAATGTAACTTCTGTTAACGTTAGCTGTTTAGATCTGTGCTGTCGACAGATGAGCCGCTCACAGCGGGTTCTTTGAGCAGAATGGTGGGATGAAATACAATGTGATGAGTGTGATTTAGTAAATTGTTCAAAATATTTTTAAGGTTGTTCCTCCATGGCTTATTTTGGACCGGCAGTTGGGACAAATAGGGATCTTTAAGTCTTTTTCACTCACCCAAACATGTTGTGTATGAGTGTATGGCTGTGAAGATGCTGTGAAGTTACTCTACTGTTGCTGTGTGCTGACGTAAACCTATAATGAGGCGGTGGAGTTCACAAGGTGAAATACACTGGCCATGTTCAATGAGCTGTCATCCATTCAGTTTTGATCCACAGCCGATACGTGGAAGTATCTCTAACAATGTCACACATTTAGCGCCTACATTTCATTATTACCAAAATGTCACCAATAGTCAATTTTTGTGTTTTAAAGTGAAAGTGCAACATTGCCTCTTTAAAAATAATGCTCATCTACTACTAATTTAAAACCCCCACACCGCAATTCCATTTTGGACCCAGTCAGAGTGGAACAACACAACACATCTTGCATACTCACTCCCAACTCATCATATATGGCCGCTTGGTGAGTGGCCCTCGTCTTCATTCTTTGATGCTCTAGGTACCCTCTAGCATCGGTTTTGGACTTGTGTCAGTTTCCACCTGCATACAGTCTAGAGCACCAGATGAAAATAGGCCGCAACAAATGCACTACTTGATGATGATATACAAATGGAAAGTTGTAAACTTGTAAAGCACCCATCTAGTCTCCCAACCACTCAAAGTACTTTACACTACATTTCATTCACCCATTGATACAATGATGGCAGGGCCTACCATGCCGCCTGCCCATCAGGACCATAAGGAATAATGTGGCAGCGATCTGTCAATCATAAGGTAACACTGTCATAAAGTATACCCTGCTTTATGGTGTATTTGAATGAACACCATGCTGTATTGGAGAAGACTTGAAACGATTGAGAACATAAACTCATGTTTACAATGTTTACTGAGGGAATAAATCAAGAGAGAAGTAGAGCCATTTTCTCATAGACTTCTATACAACCAGAGGAGTCGCCCCCAGATGGACATTAGGGATAATGAAGGTAAAAGACACTTCTGCATTGGCTTCACTTTTTAGACCTGCAGGTTGCCTTCCTGGTATGGTGTAAAAACCAAGCCTTTCCTGGAATGGAAAAAAATAAACACTGGCAGTCATCGATTTCCAAAGGAATCTCATTTAGTTTACAAAGCAAAGATTTTAGGAGAGAGGGTTGTAAATCGCTAAAATATGTAAAATCACTGGTATGGTTTTTTAACCCAGCATGGATCTAGCCAGTCAAAATAAAATGTTTTGGAAAACTTTTCCCTAATATCTGTCAAGTAAAGAATCTGAGGCAGGCTCTTATTTGTGCATGTGTGTGTCTTTTGACCAGCTCTAGCTCACAGTATGTGGGCACTCCTCTGGTACCCAAGCCACTGAAGATGCTACAGGCCACCAAACTTTGCATAAATCAGTGTGTATGTGTGTGCGTGTATGTGTATGCATGGATTTGTGCAAGTCGGTGTGTGCAAATCTGTGCATGCCTTATTATCTCATCTTCAAGTATCCCTTTGAGTTGGGATCAGTCTTCATGCCACTTTTGCTATGCATTATGCACTGCTCCACTACACACACTTTATTTATTTATTACTGTGTCTTTCAAGATCAAAATGAATTGCAAACCAGCAAGATAAATTTTGTAGCAGAAGTGGGAGTCAGTTGAGGTTGTTTGACGAGAGGTGTGTCTGAATGTTACAGATCACTCAGATCAAGGTAGATATTGTAGCTGCTTGTCGGAGGCTCCACAGGTCATCAAGTGAGAGGTTGAGGGAGGGGGTCTAGTGGAATTCCTTAGAAGTCTTTCTTTCCATTCTATCAGCTCCTTCTCTATTCTCAGCACTCTAAGCCGCCGATCTCTCTTCTTTCGCACCTGCCACCCTTTATTCCTACACACATACAAGGATACATACTGCAGCATATATCTACCGTACCTCCAGGCAAACAGGAAAATGCCTGCGGCCCCCAATAGCCAAACGGTCCCACAAGGCCCCTCTAAAGAGTTCAACAAGTAAGAAGCAAATAGCTAGACTCCCAAAGGCTTTGTTTTCTTCCCCACAAGATGATCCAATGAGTAAACTGACTGCTAAAGATCGATCTGTTCCGATCACAAATAGCTTTTATGAAAATAGCGATGGCAAAGACAATAATGAGAAACGTCTTCTCCTCATGTTGAAATCTCACAGTCAGAAAATAAAGGGAATCAATGGAAGTAAGGGAAATGCTTCCTTCCACAGTAGTGGCAGATCATAAACTGTTTATGCTTATGGATTATGTTTATGCTTATGGTTCCTTCAGAATAAAATCTTGACTCAGTACAGATTTTTAATCCAATTTCTGATGGATTATTGTCTATATTTGCTAAACCTGTGCAGCACATTGATTTGAAAACACTTGAAAAAGAGGAGAGACAACTTAGTCTCATTTTTATGCAGGAGTGGAAAAGTGAGATGTCAGTAGGTAAAAATGAATCACAATTTGTAAAACTATGTGAATATGAAAAAAATCCTGTGTTGAGTACATCGATACCTACTTAAAAAAGTAACTTGTTCCATTACATCGATACCTACTAAGAAAAATAACTTGTTCAGTTATATAATTTCCTACTGAGAGAAGTAACTTGTTCCATTACATTGATAACTACGTAGAAAAGTAGTGTGTTTCATTACATCATTACCTACTGATAAAAGTAACTTATTCAGTTACATCGTTACCTACTGAGAGAAGTAACTCTTTACGTTACATCATAACCTACTGATAAAAGTAACTGGTTCAATGACATCATTACCTACTGAGAGAAGTAACTTGTTCAGTTACATCACTACCTACAGAGAAAAGTAAGTTGTTGTTAAATCATTACCTAGTGATAAAAGTAACTATTTATGTTACGTTACCTACTGAGAAAAGTAATTTGTTGTGTTAAATTATTACCTACTGAGATAAAAGTAACTTGTTAGGTTAAATTGTTACCTACAGAGAAAAGTAAATTCGTAAGATACAGTAACTCGCTAGAGTACATTTGCGTTATCAGAAATGAAAACCTTAATTTCTTGCACATGTTGGGTATACTATCGCATACTTCACGTCTATCTTTTGAATTTCTTCTTTTGAAGATATATATATAGATATATATATATAGATATATATATATATATATATATAGATATATATATATATAAAAGATATTGACT
The DNA here is from genome assembly GCF_027596085.1 of Anoplopoma fimbria. Taxonomy (NCBI): domain Eukaryota; kingdom Metazoa; phylum Chordata; class Actinopteri; order Perciformes; family Anoplopomatidae; genus Anoplopoma; species Anoplopoma fimbria. Next base: position 11,062,760 of record NC_072469.1, read on the forward strand.
CAACCATCATTGCATAGCCTCATCAACAACATCTGTAACTCTGCAGGCAGAATTAACAGACACAATTCTCCCCTGACAGCTCTTTAAGCTAGCAAATGTTTTTTGTTCTTTCTGCCATGCACTCTTGTCGCTGTTACGGACTCCCTTCTACCAGCTAACCAACAACAAGCTTGTTAATCTCCCTTGGTATGTCAGCCAAACTGATAGCTAGCTGTATTATAGCTGTAGCATTAGCATCATTCTCCTCCTCAACGGGCCTTGACACCTACCACTGTTGTGGAGCTATGTGTATTCAGCTTCTCTAAAATGGAAGCAGAGTTCTTCAAAGCTGACAGACTCTTACCACTCAAGCACAATTTGTATTTGTGTTATGTTCTTGTGACAGATGGCTTATTTGCAAACTTAACCAAACATTTGATTACCTGAATTGCCAAATTATTGTTAATTGTTAATAATTGTTTTTATGTAACATTGTTACGTAATAATTTCAACAAAATCCAATCTAAAATAACTAGACGTGTCACAACGTAAACAACAGTACATTGTGGGTTTCTGCAAGAGTGATAGGAGGCTGATATAAAAGATATTCAAGAAAAGTATTTTTGATTCACATACGTCCACATTCAAAGTGTCCTTTGATTTGCAGAAATGTACAATAACATATTTTTTTCTGGTTACTGGGATGAAGGGACTGAGGATAGGAAGATCGACTTGAGGGAACCAGAACCAGAATAGGATTGGCAGCCCACTTAAGCCCACTGGGCCAGTGACGACAGCAAAGCCCTCTGTGTATTTATTTACTTTCTTTTTTCATTGCAGTGGCACAAATTGTGTAGCGGTACACATGGGACCCTTCCACTACGCCAGATGGCCAGACTACCCTTGGTCAGATAACCTTGGGCCACCAAAGTCTGCTTCTCTGCGTACACACTGAGGCTACTGTTGAAGACAGTGTTTTAGCAAAATGGTATCTCATGCACTCTTCATTCTTTTACGTTGCTATTGCCTAGAAAAGGAGGCAATGAAATGTCATCCAGATGGGCATAGTTGCTCATTACTTGTTGTCTGGAAGAGGTATCTTTATTTGTTGCCCTTTGACCTCTTTACGTATTTTACACAGCACATTTTGAGTCTGTCTCCTCCATACATCATCACAGTGTTATTTGAGTCACATCCCAAAATCTGTTCAATTTGGAACTGGTACTAGATAACACTTAATACCAAAACAACAAGAAAAGTTTCCATATGCCATTAAGCGTATGAAGTGCTCAAATTAGCCAAGTAATATATAGAAACAATTCCCCTGCTCCTGCAATACTAAATCATTGATACCACATTAAGTACCTGACATACAATATTTATTCAACATTTCCTGCACTGCCATGCACATAGATAAAGAGATAAAGTTATAGGTAGATAGGACATCAGCAACAGTAGACATTAAAGACATAAAATGCAATACAAATAATACATACTCTGTATTACATCTGCTTATTTTTAGGCTACTTCCAACTGATGCTGGCACAGAGGAGATCTTAAAGCGATTTAATTTGCACCGCTGAGCTCTGTGGAAAAAAACCTGTGGATTTCTCCCATTAGGTTGGGAGGTAGTTGCTGTCACAACCAAAGGAGATCAATTCATCTCCGATTAAAGTTGATCAGACTGAACGCAAGAACGTAAATGACACATGGATTTATACTTGTATAGTACAAGGCTTTCTAGTCTTCCGACCACTCAAAGCGCTTTAACACTACATGTCAGTGTTGCCAGGGGCTACCATACAAGGTGCCACCTGCCCATCAGAACTAACTAACCCAGTCATACCAACACATACACTGATGGCACAGCTTTCGGAAGATGACCCTCTCTGTGGCTCTGAGCCACAGCAGTCACTCTGTGGTGTTGAGGAGGCTGAGCTCCAACCCTCACCTATGTTCATGAACGTTGGGTAGTGATCAAAAGAATGAGATCACAGGTACAAATTGGCCGAAATGGGTTTCCTCAGCAGGTTAGCTGAGCTTATTGTTAGAGAAAAAAGACCGGCAAGAGGACAAAGAAGTTAGACATCCAGAAGGAGGTCAGTGTAGAGCTAGTTTCAAATCAGACATCTCCGCCTACTGATGTCTGAGGGTTTCTGAAATGCAAAACAAAAGCCCCAAACAAACCTTTTCCACATAAATATCCTGGATTCAGACAGGCCAATCACAAGAGCTTATCTACATGCGTGTGGGCATCTGGAATGTCATGTGTGGATAACACGTTATTGGTCGATGTGGTCTAGGACACAGCTCTGGGTATCGATATTTATTTTCTACTATGGTGAAGGCAAGACCCACCCCGCTCTTCCTCTGATACGCTTACCCTGATATTCTTACCCTAACAAATCTCACTCCCCATGCTTAAAACTAACCAATCCAACCAACGAAGGCAAAGAGTAGATGCTCCTGGGTTATTTCAATTTTTCAAACTTTGAACAGCAGAAACAGTGAGTCTGTGTGTGTCTGATATCACGCTAGAGGATCAGCTGTAGGAACAACAGTTATTTGCTTGTGTTTTTGCTTCGAAAGTGATTACAATGACAAGACTTCTGCATCTCAACCTCCAAATACAAAAGGCTGCCTTAAAGACTGTATATAAATACATGTATTGATGTTCTTTTGCCATTACATCACATTGTGAGCAAGTAACCACTGAGTCTGAAAACAAATTAATTTCCTTTTACATATTCTGCAAGCCTGCAGTATTCGGGAATATGTGACACAATATGTGACACAAATCATTTTAAGAGCTCTGAATAAGGAGCACTTGAATGAAAATTCATTCATTACTGATAAGTACGGCCAACCAATACGAGCTACCTGCTATTTCACAGCAGCACTCTGTTATAATCAGAGTGTGTAGATGGGACAGAAACACATTCATTTTTATCTCTGATGCAATAAATATTATATCTTTGGTGTAATAAATCATTATAGAAAACAAGTAGTTCTGCTGCTGTCTCTTCAGAGGCCCACAGCTGCCAAATTTCAACATTTATTTGAAACTGTCTAGTATTCCTGAGTGACTGTAGACACAAACTACATATCCCAACACCCCACGCTCTCAACTGTATGATAGCGATATTTTGGGTAGGGAAATAGCAACACTGTAAAACACACCAACTTCCAAGCTCAAGTAACATACATACATTGAACCCTCAGCTCTCTCTATTGGAGTAATTTCATCAATTTAACCTTTTGTATGTTTTTTCTTTGTTCTAAAGATGTTAAGTGATAGAAATCTTACTTGATAATTTAAAAGTGTTTTTTTCAATGATTCAAAAGTGCAACACTTTGTTTCAATGGGCATTACTGAATCACACAAGAGGCCCCATCCATGAGTCAAGAGTAAATTCATCAATTGTGCCTGTGTACACATTTACTGTATACTCATGTATGGGTGATAGGGTTAAGGTTAAGGGTTATCCCTATAGGGTGGCTAATAATCGATGGACTTGCTTAAATTTAAGTGGTGTTATTTGTGAATGCTAAGACCCGCTGTTGCATTTTGAAGCTTTTTCACAAAATCTTCCAAAAACTGAAAAAATATATATATTTTATTGATCAGAGGCTTAAAAAGAGAAGACAAATTCTACACCAATAAAATCTATGCTTGGGTTTCACAGCTGCCTTAATTACCACAGTTGCATATCTGTTAACTCTGCAGTAGCCTCCTGTGGACTACAGTGTGTGCTCACATTTACCTCAGGTCCAGAGCATCATTCAGGAATAGAGTGTTGGTTATTGTGGCGACCTTAAATAATTCCATTATATAAAGATCTCTGCTGGCCAAATACTGTATGACAAATTCTACACCAATAAAATCATGTATGGGAGGCTTGTTGCAGGAGCGGAGTCTGAGATTTGGCAAAAAAAAAAGGTTAAAGCACACCAGTACTCCAACCTACACATGCATCCATGTGACTAACCGACGTACTTAATGATTTCCATAAAATACTACTTAGGGATGTAGGAGGGGAGGTGGAATGGTCCAACAACCAAGACTGTCAACCAGGAGACCAGTGTTCTACATCTTGTTGTTGCCTAAACCTAACCGTTGGTGGATATCATGCCTAAACCTAAGCCCAACCATGATGTTTTTCCTAAACTTCTCAGAGTGTTTGATGCCAAAAAACTAAGTCGTCACGAAAATAAAATAAACGGAAGTCGTTGTGTCCCTGAACAGGAAACCAATGGATTTTATTTTGTGACTTTTTCACAAATTGCCTTGAGACTGTGTTGGGGATTCAACTAAGGCAAACACATACAAATACAAAAACAAAAGCTAGCTGGGATCTGTGTGGTCATTTCCTCAGAGCACTTACTGATTCAGAAAACATTTCAACATCTGACGAGAACATGTCTCAAACACTTCTTCCCAAGATACCTGAAGTGCACTAGATAGGCTTCAGATACTATAGACTGTTCATCGAAAAATCACAGCATATAAAGTATAAAAATTGAGTGGCCTGAAATAAATAAATTAATAATTAAAGACAATTCCAAGTCTCCTCAGCAGCTTAAATATGTAATTTAAATGTTGGTTCAGACAGCTTTGTTTGTGACTTATCAGAAACTTTTTATTAATTTGCTGTAGAGCAGGTCTCATGCAGTTTGCAAAATACAGCTGGAAATAATCTCAGTTACCTGCCGTCACATTTAAGAATTCTCTTTGTATCCCAAGACATTTTCATTTGAATGCTTTGAATGCTCACTTGAAGCGTTTTATACCCGGTGTCAAAATCCCTCAGTAGGCTGCTTTTGTGATGTCATGACACAATTTATAGACTAAGAAGAGAAAGCACAAACCACACAAGAATATAGAAAGGAAAAATAGTCGAATGAGGTTGTGAGCTCCTCTTGTTCTGCGAACTGATCCAACAGCTCAGGCATGTCTGTGCAGCAGTATAATGGTTAACCTTCTATCAGCAGGGATTAATGAGACTGCTTTGTTTCCTTGCTGTGCAGCCCGCCCTCTCAAACCCTGCTGTGATACCACAAAGGTTTCCCAACACCAAGGCTGACAGACGATCCATGAAACACTCCACTGTGTATCGTACACGTGACATGCCGTGACTCAACAACTCGTGATGACAGCAGAAGTGCATTATAGACTCTTTTTTTGGAAGAATTATCTTTTCATGGGAGCTGGAGACATCATCTGCCCTCAGCAGAACCTCCGCTTGACTCCTCATCATCTATAAATGAAACCATAGGAAGCCACATTTGTTGCAGCGGGGCACACAGCATCAAATGGAGGAACAGCCTGAAACATATTCACACAAATTATGAAATCTGAATAAATTGCAAGAGAAAAAAAAAAGATTTAGCACAAATTAACCTTAGAGGCACAAATTGATCCTTTCACACTCCTCGAAGCCATTCTTATTCAACCACATTTATGTATTTCTAGCTGAATTTAAGCCTCAATTCTTCTATGCCATGGATGTGACAAAAAAATGGTAGTGGTTTCAAGTCTTTTGGAGAAATTATAGTATACTCAGATTGAAAATAAGTAAATAAATTCAGAAATGAACTTATGTGTAATAAAATGGAAAAAGTATTGAACACGCTTACTGAAATTTACTTAATACTTGGTACAAAAGCTTTTGTTGGTAATGACAGCTTCAAACTAGTCGCATGCATTGGTCAGGTGTGATTTTGGCCCATTCTTCCACACAAACAGTCTTCAAATCTTGAAGGTTCCGTGGGCCTCTTCTATGAACTCTGATCTTTAGTTCTTTCCATAGATTTTCTATTGGATTCAAGTCAGGTGATTGGCTGGGCCATTCTAGCAGCTTTATTTTCTTTCTCTGAAACCAATTGAGAGTTTCCTTGGCTGTGTGTTTGGGATCATTGTCTTGCTGAAATGTCCACCCTCGTTTCATCTTCATCATCCTGGTAGATGGCAGCAGATTTTTATTAAGATTGTCTCGGTACATTTTTCCATTCATCCTTCCTTCAATTATATGAAGTTTGCCAGTGCCGTATACTGAAAAACATGTCTGTCAGAAATCTTGCGAGGAGCACCTGGTCGTGGCCGGTTTATGGTAAAATGATGTTCTTTCCACTTCCAGATCATGGCCCCAACAGTGCTCACTGGAACATTCAGAAGTTTAGAAATCCTTCTGTAACCAATGCCATCAGTATGTTTTGCAACAATAAGGTTGCGAAGGTCTTCAGCGAGCTCTTTGCTTTTACCCATCATGAGATGTTTCTTGTGTGACACCTTGGTAATGAGACACCTTTTTATAGGCCATCAGTTGGGACTGAACCAGCTGATATTAATGTGCACTGACAAGGGGCAGGATTGCTTTCTAATTACTGATAGATTTCAGCTGGTGTCTTGGCTTTCCATGCCTTTTTGCACCTCCCTTTCTTCATGTGTTCAATACTTTTTCCCTGTGTCATTCCATTTTAATACACATAACTTAATTTCTGAACTTATTTGTTTGGTTTTCTTTGTATGTATGGATTACTTGGGTTGTTACCGACACCTGGTGAAAACCTTTAGAAATATATTTACTGAGAAAAATGGTGACGTGTTCAATACTTATTTTACCCGCTGAATATATCAAATCTAAGCTCTATGGATTCCAGGTGGACTATCACTAACGTGTTTCCGCGACACGTAACCTGGGGCATTCGTGTGCTATTCGTTGATAGCTGTTTCCACTAAAATATTGCCTTATGGTCAGAAATACATTTTTCAATATCTGTGTTATATATATTTTTGTACATGTAAAAGGTCCGTAGAGTGTAAAACCTGAAGTCCACGCCTAAAAGGAGTTACCCTCCCCCTCAGAAACACTGCTCCAGAGCTGCCTGAAACGGCTCCATTAAATTCTCTCCTTCACTTCTGTAACTTTATGAGGTCATAATGTTATGGAAGTGACATGATTTGATTAAAAAAAAAAAATAGAATACAAAATGAAAATAAAAGGAGGAGGTCAATGATTTTGATTTTAAGGAATATGTTTAGATACACGGCTGAAATTTGTAAAGAACATTTCAAAAACAGTAAAGACCAACTTTAATTGTTTTAAATCAGGCTCTACATAGCCACTCAGGCAGCCCAGGTATTTATGCACTTATCATATTGTATGACAATATGGGCTCAAGCATCACCATCTACAATAAAACATCTTACATCCTTACACGCAGGCTTGGAGGTAAACTGAATACATGGAACAGTGTGACGTAATTAGTAGACAATAAAAAGTTGAACACGTCACAGTTACAGCAAAAAAAAAAAAAAAAAAATCAGATAATGGATCCTTTTAGTTAAAATGGGGATTATTAGAAGGATTGCACTTTTAAAATACATTTTTCAATAAAAAATGATTTTCTGCTCTGCACATTACAACACTCTGAGACATATGTATCACACCAATGCCTCTGAAGTCAGTGAAAAAACATGCTTTCACTAATTATTTAGTAAAGCAGAAAAGGGGAACAACACCAACCTTTCCTCTGTGTAAATGTGTGTATTCTGTGAATTCTGTGAATAACCTACATTTAGTCATTAGCCCACACTAACTTTGCATAATGGTAATTATGTTGCAGCCAGAGACACAGGTGGACCCTGGGATGTAGTCACACTTGAGGTGACTTTATTTCTGTACTTTACCAAACATCAATACACACTTACACTATAATGTTTGCCTCCATTCTTTCTCTGCTGTAAGTTATCTTTTTACTACGGCAAGCAACAGGGATGACCCTCTCTACTTACTGAGCCACATCTGCCCAGAGGTTACTCCCCTAAAACAAAAGACACAAAGGAGGAGAGTAAATCATGCCGACATGTGTGTTGACTCAGCCGTGTTATCATTAAAAGAGAAAGGACTACAGGAGAATAAATATTTGAGAGCCCCAGATCCTTAGAGTATATTATTCCATTAGATTTTTATATTTATCTCCTAGCAACTACATTTTAACATTTACATAAATAAAGACATTACCCCCATAAATTTGTTTCCCTAAAAAATCACCAGAATGCAGGAAATTAAGTTATTAGGGTGAGAGTTGAAAATTAGCAAAAATGATAACTCTCTGTAAAGCACATACATTTGATGCTCTGTATGGGAACTAAGTAAAATTACAATGCCCCTGTAAAAAATACAATAATAACTATTAATATTACATGTACAAATACATACATTCATATACTATTCACAACGCTAATGTTGTGAAGATTCCACTTTATAGGATGATAATATCTAAAAGTGGTGTTTACAGCTGGTTGCCCATTGACATGTTAACATGCTAATGATTGATTTGGTTTGTAATTTTAGTTTATTAACACAAATTTTATGTGGAGTTATCCTCTGGGCACCAGGAATGTCTGTATACTACAGGGCGGTCCAGCTCCTGTAGATACTGGACCAAAAGAGGGATGGATGACCAACATTGAGATATACCACTAGCATGGGTTTAAATCAGTCTACAGAAATTGTCAATTGTGCAAATATTTACATACTTTTTTCAGAAGTTTTTTTGGTATTCAATATTATTTAATACTTCTCCACCACTGAAGAGCTTTTTTCAGCTCAGATCCGAGCAGATAAGCAGTTCTCTTGATCTGCTCTAAACTCAGACCTAAACATCCCACTGCGACCGACTGCCTCCGCACACTCTGCTTTTTCATTTTACGGCTATCAAGCGCTGGAATATGCTCGCAGCTGAGCTTAAAACTTGCAGACTTTCATTCTTTTTCACATTGTGGAAAAAAGGATGTATATTAAGCAACCAGTCATCTCACGATCAATTAGACCTTGATTCAGATCTTTTATTTGTAATGAATGGTAGTTTTATTGTTGTTCTGGATTTATGTGCTGGTAGATACTGCAATAAATTCTGTCATGGTTTGGCTTCACACGGGGCACCAAATAATCACAGAAACTGCGCTTTAAAACTATAACAGAGTTTATTTACCTTAAGAATACTCATCAAAAATCAATAATATTATAAATTAACAAACATCTATAATACAACTACAACCATTCTAAACCTACAAGCAACATGTCGAGCACATGGCCCGTGGCGAGGGGAGTGTGTGTGTGTGGGTGAAGGAGGGGGGGAGCAATAAACCCATTTCTGTCAGATCATAACAAAGGATTAGATTTAGAAAAAGAAAACATATACAAAGCCCTCAAAAAAATTTAGAAAAATTGTTGCAGACTCAAGTTCCCTCAATCAAAGCTAGTATCACACATACAGCAGGCCATTTATTTTCTGATTTCAAGCAATCATATTTCCATTTTGCATTTTGCATTATTTGCCATTATTGACTCTGAATTCACTGCCAGTAGATGTGAAGAGCTTTCTTATTTCCCTCAGACAAACAAGCCATATAAGAATGAATATAACATCCGGGTGCAGCAGTGAATACATTATAATCTGCCTTGTTATTCCTCCTAAGAGCACTCTGGAACATCTCTTCATCATTAATGATGATTTGCTTGTCAAATTACTGCACAACCAGGTCGACCTAGGACCCCTCCACCACTATTTAGTTAGTGTTTCTCCATTTTACTGTAAAACAGATATTGTCTGGCCTTCAGTAAAAGGAAAGAGCTTTCTCAGCTGCCTCTGTCTCAGTAATTTCCTACAATATCAAGCCTTGTGTTTCCTGGAATCAAATGTAGAAAAAAGGACTTTCCAACAGCTGACTCATTACTTCCAGATTAATGGTACTTATTTTTTCATATTCCAATCTTGGTTTTATGTACACCACAGGCCTTTAAAATAGAACCCTTGTTTTGAATGAACACATATAAGTTATTAAAGTCCAGCGGTTTATTCAACTTTATTAAAATAGCCATATATATACAGGTGCATACATGAAATTTGACCAACGCATTTTCATGAGCATCTGGCTACTGTGAAGCACCCTGGGAGCAACTTGGGGTTCAGTGTTTTGATCAAGGGAGCTTCTACATGCACAGTAGCCGGGGATCTAACAGTGGAAAAGGTCCACACGCTCTACCCTCTGAGTAGCAGCCGCCCAGAGGTTACTTCCTGGAACAAAAGACCCTCTTCCCACTCAACATACTCCGTAGCTCTCTCACAGCCCAACAGCTAACTAGCTAGCTTAGCCCATGCATCTACCAGCATCAACACAGGAAGGCAGAGGTAAAGTAGTTAACCCCGCCTCTTGCTCAATTTGATTGGCTTCCCCGGCCAGGTGTGACATTGACGAGCTGATATATCTGCTCGTCAATGTCACACTTGGCCGAGGAAGCCAATTAGAGATGAATATTTGAAAGCAATATAGTATGACTGAGAGTCTCACTACATTATATTTTATTAGATTTTTATATCTTGAATTGTCACCTGGCACCTGCATTTGATGTTTTCCCTGACATAAATAATAGTAATAATAATAATAATAATAATAATAATAATAATAATAATAATAAAGACATTTCCGGAAACGTTGGTGCCTAAAAAACCCGTCAAAATGCAGGAAATTAGATGAGTGATGCTCAAATCTTCCTGGGGGAGAATACTCAGACCCCCCATTCAATATGTGCCCTCCCCCATGTTGAAACAAAACTTACACCCTTGCACCCCATTAATGTAAGGCTAAATGAACAACAATTTCTGCTCTGTGCTGAGCCAGATTGATGATCGCTTCAAATCCGTAATTTCATCCAGCTGTGTGTGGATGGAACGATCCATTAGGGGCCTCTCCTTTCAGTTGATTAAGTCCCAATGTCCCTCCAAGATCTGCCCTGAGGACACGGCTGGTTATGGGTTTAGAGAACATCAAATTTCTCTCTTGACTCTACGTTACAAATGTATCCCAGGAATCCCTGCTCTCATGAGAAATGTATCCTCATGCGACAAATGCCACAATGCCAAAAATGCCATCATTTTTTAAAATCCACATGTGGTTCTTAATGAACAAAATGACGTAAATTTAGCAGAATCACATCTGTAATTATTGGTAAAATCTGACTGTGATGGGAAAATAAACAAGTTTTCCCAGTAGATACATAACTAAAAGGTTGTAGACCGGCATTTGTTGGATTTAATGCTCCCATTCTTCAACTTAAGCCATTAACATAGCTCACAGCAACAGAATCCCTCTGGCTGCCCTGAATTCACATTTTCTAATAAATATTCTATGAAATACACGACTTGGTGTGTTGATACTAAATGATTAAAGGCCATGTTTCTTATACATGCAAATCTGACCATGTAGACATTTAGGAGTTGTGTGCTTCTCTTGTTATTTCATGTGAATTTCTACTTATCGGGAAAGAGGCATAAGAGAAATGCAAAACAAGATGCAGAAATGAAAGAGACATTATTTAGATATTTCTATCAAAATTCTGCTTCTTTCCAGTATTAATTAACTTCGAAACTTGAAAAGAGGACCTTTACACCAGAGAGCCATATAACAGTTGTGAACGATACACATGCATAGCACTGTTGATGTATAGCTCGGACCGCACAATAGTAGCTATTCATGAATCACACCGAGTGCTCAGGGGTTATTATATGCATTTTCTTAGTCTGACATTTCTGGAAACAGTGATCCTGAAACACGGCACAGAAATCAAAGCAGGTGAAGCAAGATGAAAGTGAAAAATAGAAAGCCTCAAAGAAATAAAGTATAAGGTGATTATTAGTCAACAATGTCTAGTTTTGACCATTGAGAACAAATTGAGAAATGTATAGATTCAGATGACACCGCCAACACTGTCCGACTCAAAAAATAATTTCAATATCTTCTTTTTTATGATACATATTCCCAATCTTCCGCCTACATTATCAACAATGCAACTTGACTGGCCACAGTTCAACCACAGACGCGGTGTGTAATGCTAGTCGGGGCTAATGTAGCATCAAGCCTAAAGCCTTACAATTTAGGCTTGTATGAGATGAGCTGGGGCTTGCCTCAAGTTGAATGGTGCTGAGTTGGCTTGACTCCACTTTTAAATCTGGAAAGAGTTTTAGAAAAAGGATGCAATGGAAATTCTGCAATGATTGTACTGCATTGAGACGAAAAAAGTTGAACTCTGTCCTTGGCAGTATCTGTAGATATGTTAAATGTATTGTCATACCATTACCTGACATTACCTGACATTAAAATACAATTTTAATGATATTCAGCAACGCCAGTAATGGCAACAACGACGTCATTTTGATAATATTGTAGAATAATGATGAAAAACGAAAATGGTGAAAGCTTTGCAGAGACTTTCTTCAACAGCATGGGGTAAAAAATCCCAATGAGCGCTTAGCACCATCTGGTCGGATGGAGCTTGTTTCCCATCAGGCTTTTCACCTCTTTAGACGTGGAGAGAACGCTGCAGTGCCCAGCAGCTGTCCCATGAGATTTTCATGTCTTGTACACGACGAGCCTCGAGAGCAAGTCGGATAAAATGACTCACCTCTAAGCTCTGCAGTGGTCTGGCTCATCTCAAACAAGCTTAATGCCTACACAGCCTGCGGAGCGTTAGCAGTACGTTAGCAGAGCAACAGTTTAGGTCCGCTAATCTGTGTCTACTAATAGTCAACTGCCATTTTTTTTCTTTTCTTTTGAGTGGTAAACTGTATTGATAACTTGTAAAAGTTAAAACTAGAATTATGGCTTCCTGGTTGTATGACTCCGCCCACCAGATATGTTGCAGTTTACATGATGTTGGTCCAGAATGTCTCCCTTTATCATTTTATCCTCTTAGATTTTAGTGTAAAATTGTCATAATTAGCATTTTAATTGTTGAATGTGTTGCGAGGTCACATTTCTGTTACCTTAACCACCAAAAACTAATAACCTCATCTGTTAGTCCAGGTTGGCATTTGTGCCAAATCGAAATACATTTTCTCGAGGTGTTCCTGTGATATCTCGTTCAGGAGAATGGACTGGATTGACAGAAGTTTGTACAAACCTCCAACCACGGCTGTTGACGGCACAGGAAATAATAAAACAATAGTTGTTATCAGCGGCTGTATTGTACGGATTTTATGTCATCAGGGGTAAAAAAGATGTATGCTCAGTGTAATAGCAGATTGATGATGGTATGTTCAATTACTTTGCAAGATCATGATTTCTCATTTAAAAATTTCACACATACACATTGTCAGATTTTGAGAAGGAGAGCTGATCTTTGAGTCATAGCCTTCAGTTTCTTGGAATTGCTGTTTTCCAGACATTATTCATTAAAATTTTAGTGGCCTTGGTAATGAAAGTTACTTTACCATTCAGCTATGAACAACACATCGGCGTGGTTACAGTCACCCTTTTGACTTCTGGTGGTTTCTTGAAGGGAAGGTCCAGGATTAATCTTTAAACCAGTCTTGTCTAGTCCAAACTCCCAAAGGGAGGATCTCTGGAAGGTCTGCATTTTATAGAGGTCCTTCCCCTTATACATTTGTTTTTATCCACAGGATCAACACCAGATCTCTGAAATATTAAAACAAACATCTATCTGTTGCATTACTTATTTTATCATCCCTTACTTTAGAGTAGGGCTATATTCACATCCTAGACCTCTACCCATTCCCTTAACATAGCCTGTGTCATGCTGTGCTGTGGGTAAACTTGTATTTTATTTAAAAGTTGAAATGTATATACTTTTAGGCCCATACTGTGTATTATCTACAGGTTCTCTAGAAGCTGCATTTATGACTACATGTAACCCCTGACCGACCGTTTCTTCTCCAACTCCCAGCATTCCCAGGGGGACTGTGGCCTTCCATTTTTTCTGTTCAACCTTGGCTGCTTAGAATATATGAGCTTCTTCCTTTTATTCGCCTCATCTGCTGCCTTCCCATGGTGCTATTGCAGCAAAGTAAGCAACTGCCGGGTTTAACCACAAGGTCAGGGCTAGATTGCTGCAAGGGGACCGAGATCCCCCGGGACACAACAACAAATGTTGTTGATGCTTGATGTATTCTTTTCATAACTCGTTCATATTGGCTCCACTTTTCCTTACTTTTGATTGCCGGCAGGGCAATCTGGAAGCAAAAATTTGTCAGATTGTACAGAATCCTGACCCATCGGATGGTTCTGGTGGTCTTCTTGGGTCTTTATCTTCTCAGAATCAACCTTTTGTTCAGAATCTTGGCATAATTTTGGACACCACTTTCAAATTTGATGAAATTAGTTCAATTGGCAGAACATTTTAGTCAAGGTAAAGTCCTATCTCTGATTCCTTAATTGCTCTTGGTTAGACTACTGTAATTCTTTGTATGTGAGTGTAGAACAGTCATTTGTTCGTCCTCCACAGCTGCTTATCTTTTCACTCACCTCTTCATGTTAGCTTTTGATTGATTTGAGCTTGACTTAATCTTCTCTTGTGTTGCCTTTCTTCTACTACTTTTATGTTCATATTATTGTTTTATTGTTCATTTATTGTTTTCTTTTGTTATATTGTTGTTTTCTTTTTCTTCATTTGCATCTTGTGCTTGTTTAGCGCTTTGGTCAACTGTGTTTCTTTTTAAATGTGCTATAAAAATAAAGTTTGACTTGACTTTAAAATTAAAAATAGAGAATTGGCCAGAAAAAGATCAAAGTGTAAAATCTGGCTTTAGTGAAATGGCTGGGCTGGACCGAGAAATTTAACGCATTGCTCTCTGAAAAAGATATTGTTGATGTTATGACCCTATTTAGTTGTGATATATTTGTTTGTAGTGACATTCTGATATACACACGTGGACAAAATTGTTGGAACCCTTCCGTTAAAGAAAGAAAAACCCACAATGGTCACTGAAATAACTTGAAACTGACAAAAGTAATAATAAATAAAAATTTACTGAAAATTAACTAATGAAAATCAGACATTGCTTTTGAATTGTGGTTCAACAGAATCATTTTAAAAAACAAACTAATGAAAATGGCCTGGACAAAAATGATGGTACCCTTAACTTAATATTTTGTTGCACAAGCTTTTGAGGCAATCACTGCAATCAAGCGATTTCTGTAACTCTCAATGAGACTTCTGCACCTGTCAACAGGTATTTTGGCCCACTCCTCGTGAGCAAACTGCTCCAGCTGTCTCAGGTTTGAAGGGTGCCTTCTCCAGAATGCATGTTTCAGCTCCTTCCACAGATGTTCAATAGGATTTAGATCAGGGCTCATAGAAGGCCACTTCAGAATAGTCCAATGTTTTGCTCTTAGCCATTCTTGGGTGTTTTTAGCTGTGTGTTTTGGGTCATTATCCTGTTGGAGGACCCATGACCTGCGACTGAGACCAAGCTTTCTGACACTGGGCAGCACATTTCGCTCCAGAATGCCTTGATAGTCTTGAGATTTCATTGTACCCTGCACAGATTCAAGACACCCTGTGCCAGATACAGCAAAGCAGCCCCAGAACATAACCGAGCCTCCTCCATGTTTCACAGTAGGTACAGTGTTATTTTCTTTGTATGCTTCATTTTTGCGTCTGTGAACATAGAGCTGATGTGACTTGCCAAAAAGCTCCAGTTTTGTCTCATCTGTCCAAAGGACATTCTCCCAGAAGCTTTGTGGCTTGTCAATATGCATTTTGTCAAATTCCAGTCTCGCTTTTTTATGATTTGCTTTCAACAGTGGTGTCCTCCTCGGTCGTCTTCCATGAAGTCCACTTTGGCTCAAACAGCGACGGATGGTGCGATCTGACACTGATGGACCTTGACCTTGGAGTTCACCTCTAATCTCTTTGGAAGTTGTTCTGGGCTCTTTGGTTACCCATTATCCGTCTCTTCATTTTGTCATCAATTTTCCTCTTGCGGCCACGTCCAGGGAGGTTGGCTACAGTCCCGTGGACCTTAAACTTCTGAATAATATGTGAAACTGTAGTCACAGGAACATCAAGCTGCTTGGAGATGGTCTTATAGCCTTTACCTTTAACATGCTTGTCTATAATTTTCTTTCTAATCTCCTGAGACAACTCTCTCCTTAGCTTTCTGTGGTCCATGTTCTGTGTGGTACAAACCATGATACCAAACAGCACAGTGACTACTTTTCACCCTTTAAACAGGCAGACTGACTGATTACAAGTTTGAAGACACCTGTGATGCTAATTAGAGGACACACCTTAGTTTAACATGACCCTATGGTCTAATTATTTTCAATCTTTTCTAGGGGTACCATCATTTTTGTCCAGGCCATTTTCATTAGTTTGTTTTTTTAAATGATTCTGTTGAACCACAATTCAAAAGCAATGTCTGATTTTTATTAGTTAATTTTCAATATTTTTTTATTTATTATTACTTTAGTCAGTTTCAAGTTATTTCAGTGACCATTGTGGGTTTTTCTTTCTTTAACGGAAGGGTACCAACAATTTTGTCCACGTGTGTATATACTGGTAAATGGATTCTCATTTGTACTGCTGCTTTTTAGTATTCCGACCACTCAATGCGCTTTACACCGCATGTCACCATTCACACCCATTCATACACCAAATGGCACATTGAGAGCAATTTGGGGTTAAATGTCTTGCCCAAGGACACAAGTATATACCTTTTGCAACAGAAAAAGTAATTGTCCAACTTACCTCCCACTCTAATTTATGTATGCTTTTTGTAGAGCAATATTTATTGCTTTAAGTGTGACTTAAAACAGAGGCACCACAACAACAACAACAACGTTTGATTACCGATCTGAATCTGTTTAGTACTGTACACATGGACCTCCATTTAGAAACTACATTTGTTGAAATCCCTCCTGTCTGTGTTTGTGTGTGTGATAATTACATATGCTGATGGTACAAACCTAGCTAATGATGCCAATGTGGGTTTTATTAACTATCTAGGATGCACACTTGTCTCACAGGTTGATATAATGCTGGGAGCCAGACATACAAAAACAATCCTCCAACACAAATCCATACCATGGAATAATGAAAGTCTGATTAACTATGGAAAGATACAGTGGATACACAGTTCAGCACTGCTAATCACATGGATGCTACTTCAATAGAAGGAGATAATTTATGGCTGGTGGAGAAAGGCAAATACAAAATACATGGGAACATGCTGTGAAGTAGAATTAATTATTTACACCACACTGATTCGTTTTTTTAAGAAAACCTTTTTCTAAACGCTGTTGATATTTCTATGAAATGTAAACGGTCAAAAGATCAATTCTCTCTTATGACTGCTACAAATGCTCAATACCGTGTTAAGATTATGCCGGCCAGTGTATCCATAAAAAAGGTGACTGCCTGCTGTCAGGCTGGTACACAGCAGAGCTTTACAGCACACTAATGCTGAATAAGCTATGGACTCTCTGTCAATGAAAACTTTCTCCATCCATTACAGAAAACCAATGCACAACCAAGAAAACCTCTTCATCGGTCAGTTCCCTAATTTGGTTAAAGTCGGATTAGTAGAAAACAGGGAACTATATACGTAACTCGCTGAATTTTGAGCACTACGGTACAGAATGTATGTGTCTTTATGCAAACAATCAGTCTTATCCTACAAAATGTTTCACTTATTAAAACAATGTGACAAACAATGTGAGGCTTGAAGTTGTTTGCCAGGCACAGTACATCTGATGTTACTCTTTATTTAGATTTAGTGAGATATAAAACAGGAGACAAGTACTTATGCCATATTACCACTAAAAAACGCTGAATACTTTATAAGTAGTTAGTATTATCAGAAAATAATCATTTGGAGCTCTATTTAGTTCATTTTACACAGCTTGTCTTATGGAACCAGTGTCTCACCTGATAGAAATGAGAGCTAGCCTGAATCCTAGCTGCTTCCAACATTGGTCAAGAGGAACATCAGCTGCACATGTTGAACCATTTCAACACGGGTTACTGTGTTATTTAGATGGTGTTTTTTATACTTTGATGGCCTCTTTGTGTTCACATGTGATCACATATTCCTGTAGTTTGGAACTTATATTGTGTATGTTACTGTATGTCTGGTTTGGTATGTCAAAGTACTGTTAAATTCATAAAATGCATTAGAAATAGTTCAGTATGACCCAAACATTAAAATGTACACATAGCTTCCATTTCAATCTTCATGTCCTGCAGTTTGAGCACAATGACGGGGATCTGCATGGCTTATGTAACATCACTGACATCCTGATGATAAAAAGTCAAATCAGTGGAAATAAATCGGCAGCCGTTCAGCAAAGTTTGCCAAGTATTTTACAGGTCATAAAAATGTGTGACCTGCCTTAGAGCACAGAAGAAGAAGGAAGAGTGATAGACGCTCTTATTGGAATGAGTTTTAGAATAAAGCAGCCCCGTTTCCACCTTTCCTGTCAGCTTGAGAAGCATTTATATTATTGAAATTTGAAGGGCTGATTCAAAGAGAGCTGCTGCTGTTATCCCACCGTGTTTTAGTTAAAAGCATGGAATCTAGATTGCATGGGGTAATAAGGTGATTAACTAAAAATGACTTCTTGGAATGGGATCTGATATTGAGTTGAGCTTTGTAGTATTAATGGAAGTCCCCAGAGCGGTCTGACATTGACATTGAACAGATAACTGGGTGGTCAGGTTTGGAGCTTTGGCTGAGTGCACCTTTTGCATTACTATTACCCATTAAAGAAGGAACGGGGAAAGCTACAAGAGGCACACATTTCTACTCCACTGAAATTTTTTTTAACACAAGGCTGCTTTACATTCCCTTCAGTGGTTATAATTGATCCTTCTTTGTTTCTAATAAATAACCCTAAATAAATACCAGAGCTCCCATGAGCCTCAGTGACCATTGCTTTTGAGAAGAAGCTAACCAGATGTGTGAATCAGCAAATACAGATTGCATTGTCATTACTGTTATCAAGAAAATAATACAGTATTATAGTTGTTACGTCACTGCACCGCTACTGTGACAAACACGAAATTGGGGCGGCTGTGGCACATGAGGTAGAGCGCTTGTCCCGTGGTTCCCCTCTACTGGCAACATGCCGAGGTGTCCTTGAGCAAGACACCTAACCCCAAGTTGCTCCCCGGGCGCTTCATTGCAGCCCACTGCTCCTCCGGGATGGGTTAAATGCAGAGAAATAATTTCCCCATTGTGGGACTAATAAAGGCTTAATTATTATTATTATTAAAAACGATCCAAAACTGATCCAGGATCTGCTTAGTGAACTATCTGCTGAAAGTATTAGGATGAGTCTAGAAAGCCAAATCTCAGAGATTGAAATTAAAACATCTGATTGGATGTCTTAACAGAATGTTCCTTGAGCTCATGGTTAACTACTCTCCTAGAGTTAGGTGGAATTTTAAAGTTATTTTCAGTGCAGTTTCCATTTACAACATCCCAGTTCACAAGCCTGTGTTTCAAGTGAGGTCTACGCAGTGTATTTAGCAATTGTTAGGTAAAAATGGGTACATAGTTATGTCTATACACCAGTCAGCCAGGCTTCCAGGAAAACACGTTCTCACTCTAATGTGTCAAATACCACAGCATAGTCAGTGCTCCTAAGCTTCAAACTAGCCTCAGTATTGGACGTGTCTGGACAGCGTGTCAATATACGCTTGTTATACACATTGAATCTTTTCAATGTAAACTTCTTGACAGGACTTTAAGTTTAGGTGTGGTTGACGTTAAATAGACTGACCAGCCAGTCACATTACAAATGTCAGCGTTTAAATTAGGTTTCCCAGGGGACATTAACAGCTGTCTTCTTGTCAAAACTCCCGCGTTTGTTTGATACCGGCAGCCATTTTTTCAGTCAGTCACAACTCAACAATGTTTTTTCCCGGCATACTCTTTCAGGGCTTCCACCAATATAGCGCAAGCTCAGCGGGCTGGCCTTTAAGGTGGACTAGCTATTCTACTTTAATTAAGAAGCAGCTCCCCGGAGGTTGCTCAGTTTCTAATATTTAACTTAAAATCTTATTGTCGGTTAACATTTAATTACTAATACCATAGAACTTCAATATTCACTCCAGCTAGGTTTCAGAATAACCCTCAATCAGAGAAGGTAAAACAACAAAGAAATCTCTGGCAGAACTGCTAAATTGAGGTCTGCATTAAGTGTAGGAAAAATCGGAGTGTCCTGGGTGTGTAATTCCTTGCTTCTGTAAAAGCCCTTAAGAAAAGGTGTAGTCACACCCTTAAAGAGATTATAATTATATATATATATATTATAATATATATATATATATATATATATATATATATATACACATACATACACAAACATTAATATATTTGGCTCACTCTTTAAGATAATCTGATTTCACCACTTCCTCCCACCACCTCTTGTTGGTTATGGATCACTCCTTTTAATGTGTTAACAGTCCATCTTTGTTGTTTGGTCAGGAGTTATTTCAGGCTTTCATTAGAATGGCAGCATTGACAAAGCCTCGCTGAGCTGGACTGACGCATTAACCAGCGGAAAAGAAAGGTTGCATATGGATGGATCGTTCTTAACACTGCGACTGACTGACACAGGGGCTGACAGCTGTCTCTGATGTATGGACACCCCACTACCCCCGTTACTGAGTCTGACACACTTTCCTCAAAGCATTTCCCTCTATGAAAGGGCAAGATTGATCGCTGGCATTCAGATTTTCTCTCCTTGCTTGTCTTTGTGTGTCTGTATGGCCTGACAATTTCAGCGTGCGCTGTTAACGAAACACCTCAGTTTTTATTCCATTAATGTTTGGACATATGGATGGTGATGCTGGTCCGTCTATCCGTCCAACAGCCCAGAGGTTTGTATATTGACTGCTTCCATGGTATTTTACACTCAAATATAAAGATTAACCATGAGGCCCAATATTGTGCTTTTTAAATGACAAAAAAATGTTCAAGGCAAAAATGTGGCATTTTTTTAATCCATCAAAATGGCACTTGGAATTATTCTTGAATTAAAAGTGTTTTATTAAGCCAACAACCGCTGTATATTTTATTTCTCAAAAGTGGCACTGTAAAGTTCCAGAAATAAGGTAAATGAATTATTTATCTGACTATTTAATTGCTTTTAAGGTATGCCCTTTTCCAATCCCATAACAATGTATAAGTGAGCACGACATCACAGCCACGTACAAAGAAATACATTAAAGAAAATATATTTATGGAAAGATCGCGACAATCTGGATTAAATCTCTCTAGAGCAAAATGGTAATACTTTCAAAAATGATCGTTCTGCATGATCAGCCACTAGTCCTTGCATAGCAGCAAATTATTTTGTATTTTATTCATTAAGTCACAAATCCGTCAGTGTCCAGGGACCTATAGACTTAGGATGCTCTGAAACAGTATAATGTCTTCGCCAAAGTTTTCAAAATTATATTCAGACTATAATAATAATGATGATAAACTTTATTTACATATTACACAACTTTACAAGTGCTTCACAGAAAATACACCGTACAGTTGCAAATTATTAGATTCAAAAAACTGTACCTGAAGTGAGCCAGGGACTCATGATCAAGCAATCGTGTAACGGTAATCAGCAACATCAGTATAAAAGAAAAATGGGTTGAGGAAAAATATTTTGGGCAGAACAGAGAAAAGGGGGCACACTATAGGCTGACTTATTGGGCCCATACATTATAACACACAGGGATGGAAAAAGTGTTGACATGAAAGCCACTTTGACAAATTAACATTGACCATCTCCAGAAATATGTTGAACCAGAAGCACAAATACCCGCCATTGCCACAACTTACACTTCCTCCAGCACTGCAGCCCAGCGCCTTGAGGTGTTTTGGGGTTCCCCTATCCCATACTGTCACACTCAGTCCAAAATCAGACGCCTTTCTTCCAGTCTCAAGTCATGTAACGCAACCTCCTCTCCAGAGGAAGTATAGATGTCAAAACAATTTCTATGTAATGACAGCTTTGGTGACCATTTGGTAGTTGATAATGCATCACATGAGGCTCTGGTAAACACCTCTGTCTTCTAATTCTCAGTAATAGCTGACCTCTGGGCGGTGAAGCGTAAATGTGTGCTGTGGAGCAAAGTGCTGTAGTACAGCAGGAAGTACTATTTTTTTTGCCACAGACTTGCAAAATTTGGCCCCCGGAAGGGAGCTGGAGAGTGAAGTACAGGCGGTCAAAGCATGTAGTTTTTAATTTTGTATGCTTACATTTTTTATGGCAAAAATGTGTGTTTGCTTTCAGCTTGACCCACTGGCCCTAGATGTCCTCACAGGACAGGTTTGTGACAAATGCAAACATTTTAGAACCTTGTGTAGGAGAGTCCAGACTTTTGGGTGGTACTCTAGCATGATGATTGAATGTGATAATTTATCCTCTTGACATGAATTTGAATGTATTGTGAAGGTCATTTATTTAAAAGGAGAAGCGGATGCTTAACATTGATCCTTTAGTTGAAACCCTGATCACCTTAACAAATGCAAGGACTTGACAAGGCAAGTTACACATCAACAGTTATAATGTCATAAAATGTAGTTGGTTACAAATAGAAGCTACATTCTATTCAACAGAGCTTTGACGAGACATAGAAACATTCACATATCTCGGTGGACTTGTGGTTCAATAAGCTGTAGCATTGTTGCCGGTAGCAGATTTAATAAATAATAAGTTATTAATATCAGGATATGTAACTAGTTTAAATAACTCAATTAGGATTTAGAAACCCTTAAATTAGTATAAAAGAACGATGGTACCCAAACTTACCACCATTAGTTTACCTAACGGAATTTGACAAAGGACTTAAGTTGGACGCCACCCTATTTTGGAAAAACTTCAAAATGTGATATTAATCAATTATATTTTGATCTAAGGGCTGCTACGGAGTTCTTCTCAAGGTGTACATTGACCTATTATTTCACATACACACAAATCAAATGATCAAGTTCTTTATAAATGAAATATTGATTAGACAAACTACATTACTAAACTAGTAAACATAAAATAAACAGAATAAAGGTAAAGAATAAAGAATAGAAAGAAGAGTAAACAGAATAATGAACCACAACTAATGAAAAGGATTGAATGTGACCAGGTAGAATCAGTGACTCAGATATCATGAACTGATTAATCAACTTCTCGATTTTACATTAAATTTAGTTCAAATGATTTAGGAACCTTTCAGCAGCTGAGAGTTTGAGAAACACCAGGGAGATTGGGAAGCATCTTTATATTGGTTTTAAGTTAAATCTAATTTAGATCTTTTGGTCTAAGCTATTTATATCTAAGATTATTTATAGCGTGACTTAAATTTATTTGGCCTAGGAACATGAAACTCGTTTACCTCTGGAAATGGTATTGTTTCACCTGACGGCTCTGATGGGCGGCTGTTCCTCTGAAGGTCTCTGCATGTGGTTGGATGATTGTAGTTTGTTGAATCACACTCTTCCATCTCTCACTCTGTGGCTTGAGTACTGGTTTGTTGAATACTGAATGATACCGTTTAAACGTTTCTTGTGTCGTTTGCAGAGCTTATTTTAACTGGTGAGATGCCACATTTCTCTACTGATGAGGCTGCTGTTGAGGAGAGAAATAGCTTGTAGACGGGTTACTGACCCAGGTTTTTATTTTTTTCTATCAATGTATCATCATTTGCATTTCATACATCATTGAGAAATGAATTACACTTGTGTAATGTGTTAGAAAACGTGTCAGATCAATGCAGAGCATGTGGGAATGCAGTCCAGGGAGAAAAAGAGATGGGCATGATGAATGGTAAATGGTAAATGGACTGTACTTGTATAGCGCTTTTCTAGTCTTCCGACCACTCAAAGCGCTTTTACATTACTAATCATTCACCCATTCACACCCATTCAAACACTGACATGGAAGGCTACCATGCAAGGTTCCACCTGTCCATCAGGATCTATCTAATCATTCACACCCATTCATACACCGATGGCACAGCCTTCGGGAGCAACTCAGGGTTAAGTGTCTTGCCCAAGGACACATCGACATGAACTGCCGGAGCCAGGGATCGAACCGCCGATCCTCTGATTGGAGAACGACCCTGCTCTCCACTGAGCCACAGCCGCCCTGCCGAATGGCTAAGATTAAATTGACAGTTCTGTACGCTTACACATGTAATATATTACTAATCTACTGCCATGCTTCTCCTCACATCCTGTGTACTACATGCAGTCTCTGGTTCCACTAGATCTGTTTTGGGAAACCACCACTGGAACAGGACTGACAACAGACAGAGGGACATAGGAAGCGAGTATCTGGCTGAAGCTCTTCAACTCTAGCTGCTAGATCAGTCTCTGTATTGATGTTAACACATTGTGGGCTGTCAAGCAATTATCTGTAAGACGATTAAAGCCAATATTTTGTATTTTTCTAAAATTCCATTGATGCAATGTTTGATAATTGATTCCTAATAATTGCATTTTTGTATTACCAGTATGACCTTTATCCCCAAATCCTACTTCCTTCTACCACATGAACTCAAATTAAAAGGCAAATTAAAACCGTACATGTGTACATCAGTACATTTTAAACTTATTTATTTCACTCTACCATTTTAATCGATTTATGAAACATCCCTCCATCTAAATCTTAATATGAAATTTTGTAACCATACTGTAACGGGTGTGGTGTGGACCCAAAAGCAGTACGATGGAGACACGGAGTAATGTACAGAAGCTTTATTCAAAGCGGTACACACAGCAGTTAAGCAGGCAGGATCAGACTCACGTGGAGAATTCCTATCAGCGGAGCGCCAAGCATTCAGGGAAACAGGCAGACGGAAACCAGAGGAAGCGGAGGCTATACTCGTGGTCAGGGACAGAAGGCTAAGGTGGCTAACCGGGGCAAAGGCAAGGTAGGAATCTCATGGTCGGGGACAGAGGCAAGGCGGAGAAGTCCAAACAAGCAGGGTCGGTAACGGGCAATCAGTCCGGGGAATAACGCTGGAAGGTCTGGCATGAATGCAGAGAACGATCTGGCAGTGAGTGTGTGACTAACTGGGGTTTAAATACTGGTGAGTGCAGCAGAGTGCTCAGGTGAGAGTGATTGTGCTGATGAGTTGGGCGTGGCAGACAGGTGCACTGAGTAATACTGATTAGGTGAGTGAGGGATGGTGTGGTGAGAGAGAAGGGGCTGGGCTGTGAGCTGGAAGTGGCTGAAGTGAACTGAGAGACAGAGTGACAGGGGAGTGAGAGAGCGTGACTGTGACACATACTTATAACGAGACCTTATGATAATCTTATTAATCAAGTCACCTATTATCTTAACATTTTATTACAATGAAGGGTAATCTTTAACCCTGGTAACATGTGTATTTCATGTGTGTATGTGTGACTATGTCTGGAGTGATGCATATTCATCTGTGCATTGCAGATTCTGGCAGGCGAGAGCAGAATAGGGAGATGGAGAGACAGAATTGGGCCAGCGAGTGGCAGATCTCCCGCAGCCTCAGTCAGAGCGCTGAATGTCTGAGGAGGGCCCGGAGGCCCCTGGACAGAAACCGACATCACCAGCTCGACAGGCCCATGTAAATATTACATCCATGCCAACACATCCCAATATGCCCGCACTCGGCGTATTCGGAGTAAAGCTGTGAACTGTTTCGTGGTGGTAGAACTATCTCCTTCAGTTACTCGTCATTAAAAGCAAACAAGCACCAGTGTGTAATGGAAAAGAAAGATGTCCTACTGACTGTCATGTATTGGCTACTCCTGCATATTTGATTTGAAATGAAATGAGTGCTGACTTTCCATTCCGACCTATACCTATAATTCCTATTGGTTGTACTGCTTGCTGACTTAAGATGCAGGAATGTTGCAAGCCTTTTACAGAGCAGACAAACAATCAGACAGGTATTAAGCTAATTTATTTGCAAGTGAATCACAAAATCAAACAGTTAGATTATCCCCCAGCTGTAAACTTCTGGTTTAACCTACTATCCCAAAAATACTGAAAGTTAACAAGTCTGCATTACTGCATTGGCGTCTCCCTACGATTGGCTCCCTGTTTGTTTTAGAATTGATTTTAAGATTTTACTGATCACTTCTAAAGCACGTTTGGGTCTGGACCAAAAATTTATATCAGAAATGTTGAGCCTATATGAAACAGGTCCCAGCCTTAGCTCCTCAAGTGGGGCCCCTCTGGCTGTTCAAAAGTCGAGGCTCAAAACTAAAGGTGATTGTGCTTTCGCAATCAGGGCCCCTCAGCTTTTCAACAACCTGCCTGAGACAAAGCCAGCGGAATCAGTTATCTATTTTAAATCACTTTTTTGAATCAACCCATTTTTACGGACTGGCTTTTATGTGATGTGTTGTTGTTTTTTACTGGTTTACTAGTTTATTTAATTATTTTATTTTGTTTTTTAATTTAATTTTGGTATATATTTAATTTCTTAGTTTGTTCTTATATTATGAATTGCAAACTCTACAAAGTGCTTTACAGATAAAGTTGAATTACTATAGGCCCCTTTGACTGCACCATGTTGACATGTCATAGCAGGGTAAACACAGGTGTAATTGGAATAAAAATAATTATGGTCCCATTCTATTTAGTGTGTCACAGCCATTCCAGTGACCCAGCATGCACAATGCCTGGGTCCTGGCCCAGCTAACTGGAACCGGGTCATAATTAATGTTATTAATCATGTTCACCAGGCTTAAGCCTGGGGAAAGGTATGTTCGGAGATGTGTGTGACTGAGTGAGTCTGTGAGTCAGTGCTTCAGTGACTGAGTGAGTGTGCATCTTTGTGTTTTTCCACGGCTAATCTTTCATTCTGCATATTATTATTGGTGCCCAGTTATGGCTGCTCAAAGACCTCTCATGGTTGCAGTGACACACTCTGCACAGTGTTTCTGGGCAGAGTGTGTCACTGCCCAGAAACACTGTGGGTTGTAAACATGTTTTGCGCTGTTATTGCAATTATACAGCGACAAGCCCATTGCTTGTATAACATTATGTCGCCGCTTGTTTTTGAGTTTGAATGAAGTCTGGTTGTATTCATTCAATCACACATTACAGCAGTGGTCGTTGCAAACACACCTGAGGCCCATACTACGAGGCAATTCAACATACCCAGGGTATCTTTTGGTTATCTTGTTAAACTAACAACCACGATCCCTCTAAGCAGTCCCACAAAGCTGGTTATCATCTGGCTGTGAGCACGTTCACATCACAAACGCATCTGCCTTCAGCCGAGCAGCACATTTTACAATTAAAAAAGATAAACAATAATATTATATTAATATAAAAAAGTTAAAAGCATAATTCAGACTGAAAGTTACAGAGTTGGAATTGCCAAATGCAGGAGGGACAGCTGGCAAGAAATAACCAACTGTGTGAAAGTGTAAATTAACCCATTTATAATATCACTGCTTAATCTAGGGCACGATAGATCTGACTACAATTACATGTGTGTATTCCGTTAAGTTAATGTGTTGCTTAGATCGGGTCTGAAATGGACTTGGTGGCTATTTCTTTTTATAAAAACATAATTATAAGCGGTAAGAAGGTTACCTTCTGTAATCCACAGTGTACATTAAAGAAACGGCAGCAAAGCAGCGCTGCATCCAGACACGACTCCGACATGTCACAGGGCTCAAGAAGCTGACACACATAATGAATATGTGAGGTTAAATGCTACTCTGAACATAACTCTTACGAGACGGTGCTAGATCTAAGATGGCGGCTCCCGGCTGCTAGACTACTGACACAACAAAATTTTTCATTGGACAAAAATCCTTTTTTCCTGCATTATCAATCAAACTGGACCATGTAGAAGAATACATTGACGAGTACTTCAACCGAATCTGCATCATGAACAAGAACAATACCGGAGACACGGAAAAGATCTCCACTCCATACAGCAAGAGATCCCATCCTGATTCAAACTCCAGCACAGGTACAACTCCATCCACCAAAAACCTCATGCAGCTCAGAGGTAAGCGAAATACTCATATCCATTGAAAATAAACTTGCCAGCTTTGACTCCAGGCTCTCGCTCATCTAAGTTTTACACTAGAATTCCAGGCTTGGCCCCAAAGCCTGGGATTCCTTCAGGACCAAATAAAGGCACTCACTAAGGAAAACAAGTTACTACAACATTCTGTCACACCTTAGATGCAGAAAAAGGCTTTGAGAGAGTAAAATGGACATTTCTCTTGAACACACTACAAAGATTTGGCTTTGGGGAATGATTTATTAACTGGATTAAGATTCTGTACATTTCACCTTCAGCCACTGTCATCACCAATGGACACACCTCACAAAGCTTCACACTGCACAGGGGGACTAGGCAAGGATGCCCACACTCTCCCTCACTTTTTACCATTTCCATGGAACCATTAGCTGCAGCCATTCGTCAGAATATCTATATAAAAGGAATCCAAACATTCAACACACAACACAAGATTACTCTTTATGCAGATGATAGAATGCTCTTTCTTCAAAGCCCCTACTCATCACTACAGGAAACTATTAAAAGTATTTAATCATTTTCTTATATCAGACTACTACATTAACTGGAACAAAACAGCCATCCTTCCATTAGACAGTAACAGTTGGGATGTGGCAGCCCATACACCACCTATCCCATTATGCACAGGTCCCATCACATATTTAGGAATAAAAATTCCCCCTAGGCTGTCAGAGCAGTTCCCACTCAACTTCACTCCACTACTTAAAACAATAAATTATGACATCCTCCGCTGGATGAACCTACCACTATCACTTATGGGCAGAATAGTTACGGTTAAAATGACAATACTTCCTAAAATAAATTACCTATTCACTATGATACCATCTCAACCCACTCACTTAAAATGTCTAGACACAATCATTCCTATATTCTACTGGAAAAACAAGGCACCAAGAGTTAAACTGGCCACTCTCCAAAAACCAAAAATACAAGGACTTAAAACCCCACACTTTTTCCATTCCCCTCAGAAAATCAACTTTGACACATTCTTAAATGGATCTACCCCAATCAATCTGCTAACACATGGTTAGATATAGAACAAACAATTTGTTAATAGATTCATGGCTGAAGCCACCACTGAGGCAAGGACTCAGAAGCACGACTCAAGACAGGACAGTTCCAAAAAACACAGTCTTTACTGGCAGAGGTTTGGGACACAGGCAAGCAGTCAGATGAGGCAAACAAATCTTAAACAGGGGGAGGCAAAAAGCAGTCAGGGAAAAGCATAGTCCAAAAGCAAGTAACAAAGATCACAAGGAGAAAGTGCTGGAACACTTGACACAGAGGTACTAAGACGAACTGGCACAGGGAAAGGAAAAACCCAGGGTTTAAATAAACTTGGGAGGTGTAGGTGGTCAGACACAGGTGGATTCAATCAGGGGCGGGTCAGACATTCACGGTGGCAGGAAAACACACAAAGGCAGGAAGTGAAGTGATCTGAAATGAGAGCAGAGGTATTTAACACACAACAAAACAGGAAAAACTGAAATGACATTAAAGAAACTTAACTAGGGAACAGGACGAGACATGACAAACACAGATGCTGCACAGAAAGAAAAGGGAAGACCACAAAGACAGGAAGTGAAACAAACACGGGACACAGGAGGCAGGGAACTTCAAAATAAAACTAGCAACAAACTCAACCAACACCATGACAGAACTGGAGGTCAGGCCCTGGCAACTTGGTCTCTGGAGGTTGGAGCTCAAACAACTGGGTCAGTAAAGTCAGTTAGCCAGTCTGATGTAACATTGCATCGGTCACACGCTCCTGCAGATTCCTCCTCTACAACATCAGGAGGATTCGCCCCTTCCTCACTGACGAGACGGCGCAGGTGCTCATCCAGGCTCTGGTCATCTCCCGCCTGGACTACTGCAACTCACTACTTGCCGGAGCCCCGGCGTCGGCCATCAGACCTCTGGAGCTTGTCCAGAAAGCTGCAGCACGTCTGGTGTTCAATCGCCCCAAGTTCTCTCACACAACTTCCCTTCTCCGTTCTCTACACTGGCTCCCTGTAAGAGCTCGCATCCAGTTTAAGACTCTGGTGCTAGCCTACAGGGCAGTGAAAGGAACAGCTCCTTCCTATCTCCAGGCCTTGGTCAAGCCCTACACCCCGGCCCGACCACTTCGCTCTGCTGCCTCGGGGCGATTGGTCGCCCCGTCGCTCAGAGGTCCCTGCGGCCGATCCACCCGGTCACAGCTTTTTTCTGTCCTGGCCCCTCAGTGGTGGAATGAACTCCCCACTGACGTCAGGACAGCAGAGTCGCTACCCATCTTTAGGCGCAGGCTGAAAACTCACCTCTTCAAGAAGTACTACCCTGAGCCTTCCTCGTAGCACTTATTTGCATTCGTATTAGTTGTTGCACTTACTGTATTCGTATCAGTTCGCTGCACTTATTGTATTCGTATTTGTTTACTGCACTTATCCTATTCGTAGTAGTTTGTAGCACTTATTATATTCGTATTAGTCTGTTGCAATTATTGTTTTCGTAGTAAATTGCCTCTGCACTATACTTTTGCTCTGGCTTATGCTTTAAGATGCTTGTTTAAGAAAGGAGATGCACTTATGACTTCTGGTGACTAGTAGTCCTCTTGAATACCTATGTTGAATACACTTCCTGTAAGTCGCTTTGGATAAAAGCGTCTGCTAAATGACTGTAATGTAATGTAAATGTAATGATGTACGAACGAATGAAAATGTTCTCCTTCAATTCAAGAAACCCCTGTAGCATCTGGAAGTAGCAGGACACATGTTGTTAAATGTGCTGCGCTAGCGTGCAGAGCCGTTACACAGGGATGATCATTGTGATTACCTGCGGCTCTCAGTTGACGAGAATATACGGTGTTCCACCCCTCGCAGTAGCTTACCAAATGGCAATCTAGCAAAAAGTGTGCAAGATATTTTTTGGGAAACAATGAACTGCCCTCTCATCGGCATTTCAAATAACCTCTTTCACAGCCATTGGCAGTTACACAGCCTGTAATTTACAGTCTTTGACTGATATATTTCCCAAACTGCATCCATGAAGCCCCACCCTTCTCAGCCTCTGATCGGCTACTACTACGTCCTTCTTCATAGACATGTATTACATTTATTGCTGATGAACAAGATTGGTAGAAGGATTAACTCTCAGATGTGAAAGTTTTCATAAGAATTTTCTATAGTATAGTACAGTGTAATATAGTATAGTGCTCTCATATATAATCAAAATGTCCTGAATATGGGTGTTTTTTTTGTGTGTTTTTTTTAATGTCGCTAAGCATGTTACCTATATGGAGGAAAATAACAGTTCCTTATGAGATTTCATAATGTGTTGCATTAATTAAAGTTAGTGTTAACCTTAATGTTGATATAAAACACTGATAAACAAACAATATTAGAAAAAAAATTGCCTATCATATCAAAAAGATTGCCATCCCCTGATCTACACCAACCACTACGGGCAACCACAGACGGATTTGGCTGAAAGTCACAATTAGCAGACACTGAGTCACTACAACTTGCCATTGCAGTAATGGCAGCACTGCCAGATATTGGAACACAAAAAGCAGTAGCCACATTCGTAACTAGAGATTGAGTCCATAAACTCATGTTTAAATATTTACTGAGGTAATAAATCAGGTGAGAAGTAGGGTCATTTTCTGATACACTGACTTATTTTTGAAACCGGAGGAGTCGCCCCCTGATGGTCAGTGTAGAGGATGCAAGTTTTAAGACTTCAGCATTGGCTTCACTCGGCCCAACCGGAGGTTGCCGCCTGGTTCAAGTTCTATTCAATAAAAATGATAATTTGGTGTGGGCTCATTATAACTTTATCATGATGTTCAAATGCAAGCTGTTACAATTACATTTTTGACAGGAAATTTGAGACGGATCATCAGGGATTAAAGATTCATTTAAAAAAAATAGACAGTTTGTAAATGGGATTTAATGTGTTCTTGTTTTTTACAGAAGTATTGAATTGGGCATCAAAAATTGTGTAATTTCACTGGTATTTATATGGACTACTACATTTCTAAAATTGTGACATCCCTAAATAACACTGCCGAACAGGTGGCGAAAGAACATGTTGTCATTGCAGAATGATTCCCCCTGGATGTGGTTACTCTTTAATGGCACAACGATGACTGTTTTATACTGAATAGGTGTAGAGGTGATGTTGGTCAACTGTACAGCTTTCAGTGGGAGTGACAGTTCCCAACAATGGCCTAATATAAATTATGTTTCAGTGGCTTTTTCTCAATGATGACACTGAATACCTGGAAGTGTACAGCCTAAAAATGATCAAATCCTAAAGCTACCAAATGAAATTACAGCACAACATGCATTGTATGTCAGCTTCAAATACATCTTGGTAAGTACATATTGGTATCAAAAACACTCAAATACCAATAAATGATTCAATTGTGCACCTTAACTGTTATTATACCTTACACATACATCTTCCCTTTAGCAATAGCACTTAACAAAATGTATATGGCATGCAGCCTACCCATACTGCACCATTGCTCTTTCTGTCTCTGTGGCTGGCTTGTTCAGTCACACATGGCCACATATCTAATTTCACATTACAAGTAACAGCACAGAAAATTCAATTTGTTTTTGTTTCCCTGCCATTTAGTGCAATTTCCATAAAATGAGAGTGGCTGACATCCAAAATCAATGGCTGTTTCCAAACCCCCAAGACTAATGGGGTAGATAGCAAAAACCACAAGTTAATTGTTCAGGAATGTCCTTGAAAATTGTGTGTCAGCCTCTCTCTCTCCCCCTCTCTCTCCTTAACCCTCTCTTCTGTTCACACTGCTACTCTTGACTGCTTGTTGAGGAATAATCTCATGCAGGCTTTGTAATGGCATGGATTTGGATTTTTAGCAGTCATGCTTAACCAAGCCCAAACTGGAACCTGGATATTCCAATATCCATAATTATCAGATACTGCATTTAAATTTGTAGAACTTTTCTCCCACATAGATGCAATTTGACTGCCAGTCTGCTTATGAACTTGCTAAGTGCGTACACAACAAGAACCTTGTGGTATCCTTTCTTTCTCACTCAAGGTTGTAAGCAAAGAAAACAAGGATTGACAATTGTGTTGTCATAGAAGGTAAATGGTAAATAGACTTGTACTTGTAAAACGCTTTTCTCGTCTTCTGACCACTTAAGGCATATGTGTAGAACAGCAGGCAGATACGCTGCCCCTTTTGTCCTCTTTGGCTGATGTGACTATTGTGAAAAAAGCCTGCAGAACTCAACAAACAAATGACAACATCAATTTATTCAGTATTGGTTTTAATTATTGTCATTAAAGCAGATGAATTGAGGAAGACCTCTGCCCTCTGTTAATTAATGTGAAATGAGAAATCAGGCATCAAAGAGACCTGAATGTCATTTACATCTATTATTTGGGAGTGTTGTGGTTGACACAAGTGTGTTGCTACATGTTGCACACTTGGACAAAAGGGACTTCCAGGCGTGCATACGTTTTTTTTACTGAAAGCACAGAAACCCATGCACATCAGCGCTACGTGACTGCATACTGCAGGCAGTTTTTTACACTGAATGAAGCCAGCGTTACGTCGCTCTTGCTTCCTACCCAAAGGACCCCTGAGCTGACTGAACTTGCTCGCTAATCGCTCCATAACAGCTGATTCCAGCTGAAGCCAAAGAACCGTGAATCCCCTCTGGGTTGCCATGCATCACCTATGTTCCCCTGGGTCCTAAGTCCCTACATGCAAGGCTTCTTGTTGTCAATCAAGCATACCTTGAACATCTATGTACAAACATTTGTAACAAATACCACATTATCCATGTTGAATTAACCTGGTAGTCGATCGGTATCAAGGCTGTTGTTGTTGTTCTCTTCCGAAAAAAGGGTCACGTGGTAAGGGGGTGACGAATCAGGAAACGACATGTCGTAACTGCTAAGAACCAATCAAGTAGAGAATGCCGGTGCCTACGTCATCGTTTTTGGACTGCTTCGTTTTCCGTCATCCACACTATCAGGAAAACGTGGCGTTTTCAAACTTATCCGTCCTCGGGAGCGTTTTCGAACTCCTTCGTTTTCGGTGCCCTAAGACGCCGTATAGCGTGGACGCTCGGTGCAAACGCAGCAAAAGATATTCGGATTCATTTGAAAATGGGTTAGTGTGGATGTGAGATAAATGCAAATGCAGATCCCAATGTTCTGTAAGTAAACATTTTTATTCAGATTTTATTCATATGGGGGTGTGTTCTTCACACTATGACAGTTTTCCCAAAATTTGGATGTAAATTGCAATTATTTACAATGTTCTTTCTGGCCATGTGTCAATTTTTAGCCAGTGAGCCACCACCATTTTTCAACCTAAGACACAAATTGTTCAATAAAGAACAGAGCCAATTTTCTGTCTAACAAAACAGTATTCCTTCAGAAGATATTTTGCCACACTGCTTTTGCTTGTACACAATCACAGTCATTCAAAATGTACCGGAGGTTCTGCTTTTTTAGAGACACCATGGGGATTTCTGTCGTTAGTTACTTTTGTCTTACTATGTGCAATCTGACATCTGATTTTGGAGTGCCCCAAAATGTCACACATGCTAAGTGACCCCAATGTCCCACTAGCTATGGAAGCACTCAAATAAACTACATTTAGAAGCTCTTAATATAAACAACAATAATAGCACAATAATGTAAACGACTCAGCTTTAGTTAAATGGGATAATCAAGTACCAAAATGTTGACAATGAATGTTGAATATTTGTCTTTTTAACAGTCTCATTGCCATTACTACCGATTTGCTATACTCCTGGCCGACATGATCTTTGGTACTTTTTACAAGACTGTAAATCTCACAGTGTGCGTCTTTCACCTTCTCCCAATTTAAAACAGCAGGGAACACCAACAGGTTCTTCAGTAGAAAGCATCATTTGGGCAATAAACCACATACTCATTGCAGCTTTATCTTTCACATAAAACTGATCACAGGGGAGAACTGAGTTTGGTCTTTGGTGTAACAGAAACCCTTTTTGGAGGTGGCACATGCAAACAGATTACCATAAAACATAATTTTATAATTTTACCCTCTTTGATGAGATTTCTCATTTGGATTCATGTTATCTAATGGATTGCTCACTCTGTATTGAGAGGGAATTGACGCCCAAAATAAAGGAGGTTAAATGTCTCAGGGTCAACGGGTGGATTGGTGCGCAATCATCAATATCCGTGCTGGGTTTGTCATGGTGAAAAGGGAGCTGAGCCCTGATGCAAACATATCCATTTACTAGATGAATCAACTCTCACCTATGGTCATAAGCTTGGGATGTGACCGAAATAAATAGATTGGAGATACAAATGGCTGAAATTAATTTCCATTGCAGGATGGCTCATCTAGGAGCTCAAGCATCTGAAAAGAACTTGAAGAAACGCTGCTCCTTTGCATTGAAAAAAGACAGTTAAGGTGGCATCTGATACATTTGCCTACTGGTTGTTTTCTTGGCACAAACAACTGTGAAGAGACCCTAGGACAGACCCAGAACCCACCGGAGGGATTAAGCTGGGCAGACACTGTTTTGAATCATTCATAATTGGCACCTTTCCGTTCTGACCAACTGTATGCGGAGCCATGATTGCATATCTCTATTGATCCTCCACTAAGTTTTTTCACAAAAAATCATGAATGTTATATCATTCAAATGAGTCAGGGCAATACAGATGCAAGTTCTTATTATGCAATACTAATTAAAAATAAATTGCTCTACCACAATAGATATATGGATGTGATTCTTGAGACTTTCATAGAGTGCAAACAGAGGTTGTATAGAGTGGTAAGGCTTCTGTTGACTGTAATCAACTTTTCCTTTGTGTGCTTGCTAGAAAAAAAAAATGTTAGTGATTTAATTAATGGAAAAGCATATACATACAGAACCAACAATTTCCCAATTGCATCCGTTCAGGTGTGTGCATGGACAAGAGAAATGTTGTCGAACATCACCATTTTTGTTTGGAAAAAACTCTTCAAAAGTAAGCAAACTTAATATCTGATCCACGGACATTACAATACAAGACTGTAGAGGGGGAGCATCAGTATTTGGGCACAAACATTGTGAACAGATTGCCATACACATGTTATTGATGGAACTCTGCGGGGCACCAATAGCTCATTGCCTTTCGGAGCCAGACGGATTCTCCCTGCCTCTCGTTCTCTATTGTCATCAGCCTACCCAGCTCATCTTGCCCATACGGAGAAAACATGCTGAGAATGCAGGAACATGAACAGGGCTGTGCCATTTTAGAAATCCAAACAAATCATTCCTTTGATGATGCACACCCTGAGACTGGACACAGAGAGAAACAGGAAGAAACAGGAGTCAGAATTAAGATGAGCTTCAGTTCTTCTCCTGTCTAAATCCTGATCATGATCAGATCTGGCCATGCGCTCACTTCTTCTCTGTTGCTTATTCCTTGTATTTCAGCTAAATGTATGGCTGTGTTTTGTTCTGCTACATACAAGTGCACAGATTTCATGATAAAGGAAAGGTAGGAGGCACAGGGTGCTCTTTCTATGAAGAGAATGGAAGGCCTTGACATGATGCTGACTCTAGCAAGAGATTATTACACAGCAACTCAAGCACTGGGACTAGCTTCATATGTAAGTCTCAACATGGCAGTTTCATGTGTTATTAGTCAATGTATTTTGCACAGTGAACTCATAAACAGCATTAAGCTGCAATTTATTTAGTAATACTACCTTCAATGCTGCTTTTGCATCATACCAATATTGACCAATATTTGGGGTGGATTTTCATGACTTCACAGCACATTCGATATGAATGTAGTTTTTAACAGAATTTTACCAAATAAGTCCCTGGTCACCAGTGTGCCAACATTTTGCCTTCCTCATGAGTTCTCTAAACAACAAAAGTGTTTTGCTAAAGAAGATTTAAAGACTGCAGCAGTCTTTTTTTTAAAAGTATTTTTAATTCCTGAATCCATTTAATTACCTCCGTCAGGAGAACCATGCACTCCATTGTGTGTGTGTGCATCCATTAGTGAGTGTGCGCCTCTTTGTCTGTCCACTGTGTCTGTCCACGGCTAATCTCGCATTCTGCTGCAACAAACTGAATAATATTTTGGGTTTTCAGTTATGGCAGCATGCTCAAGGACCTCTCATGGTTGCAGTGACTCAGACTTTCTCAAAACATATTTTATTGCCTGTTTCATACGGCAAATTGACTGCCTGCTGACTCCTCACCTACGACTCTTAACGGCCCCGGCTGGTAGGGGCTTTAAGTGATAACACAGCTGAGCGACCACAGACCACCATCCGCTACTCTGCACCCAGAGACAACAGTTTGCTCACTTTGAGTGTTTTTGACAGTGTGTTTGGCTAAGACAGCTAAGAGCTAACAGCTGACGGAACTACCAAAACACAGACTGCTGTACCTCGCCACCTCTCAGCCGCTGCTAAGCGAGCAGACAACCGTGTGAGTTCAATTTAGATTTTGGCAAGACAGTATGCAGTGTATTATACAAGCTTGAGAGTTTGAATGCATTGTTAGACATAAATACACTCACAACGCAATGATTTGCAAATCCTTTAGCACCTATTTTCAACTGAATAGAGTACAGAGACAATGTTAAGCTATTGCTCAGACTGATAAACTTTGTAACGTTAAAATAGACACTTTTGTTCTTTCATTAATGTTTTACACAGCAGCTCAACTATTTTGGAATTGAGGTTGTAATATTAGTATCGGTAATAGTAAAGGTTAATTTTCAGTCTGAAGAGTTGTCAGCAGCTGTATTAGGAAGAGAGGGTTTTTCCCAGTTTACAGAAATTATACCACACATTTAACGCATGTTTTTATATTAATTTATCTTTTATCATTGTAGGTGCCAAATCTGATGACCTGTTACCCCCCTCAGTTAGATTTGATTCAGTTGGAGCCTTGGAAAATGAAATCATCCATCTGAGTCTGCATTACTCGCAGGTGTGCATAAGCTACAGGTTATGTCCACTTATTTTTAAACTCTAAGAATGTAAAATTATCGGTTATCTTATCAGAATTGGCCATGAGAAGCTGGTAAGTATCAGCTATCATATCTGTTAAAAATATGCATGTGTAGTGGACTTGTCATGGACTCAAGCACATAATTCACCAGGTGTAATGTCAATGTTAACTGTATGGCTATGGGAATCACTGGGATATAACACGCATGCTGCTCATGGTAAGTGTGACATGTTCCCTTTAAGAAGTAGGGTAACCATGTTAATGCAGAGTCATTTGGGGGTTAAAGGTGATGTGAGGTCAGAGTAATGAAATGTTTGTTGAGTGTGGATTAAACGCCACAGAGGTGTGCAGCCAAAAAGACAAACACTTGCTGACTTTGTTCATCCCTGCACTCCCATACACTGCATGTATATATTTCAAAAAGTATGTGTCCTGTGTTGAATAAACCTCATACATACTTTTTTACTCTTTGTTAAGCTATCTCATGCAAACAAAATGTGTGGTGTCAAGCTTTAAACAACTTTTGTGAATTTACGTTTTTATACAGATTAACACTCAGGTCTGTCATCATTATGAAGGACAGGCTCCCCACAGTAACAACCCCTGCCTTCAGATGGTTTATTTATTTATTTTTTTGGTATCATGTGAAGTTGCTAGAATAGGAGTTGTAAACACTATTGTACTCTTTCATGGCAACAGCAAGGTGAGGGATTCTCCACAAGATAGATGTTAATGTTACGCCCCTGGAAAAGGGGGAGAAATAATCACAACAAAGACACAACAATTTACATGGAAGAGTAGAGAGTGCATACCTACACGAGATAGAGCGCTTGTCCCCTAACCACAAGGTTGGTGGTTCAAACCCCTCTTGAGTCAACATGCTGAGGTGTCCCTGAGCAAGACACCTAACCCCAAGTTGCTCCACGGGTGCTTCTTAGCAGCCCACTGCTCCTTCGGGATGGGTCAAATGCAGAGAATTGTAATTTCCCCATTGTGGGACTAATAAAGGCTTAATTATAATTATTATTATATTTCTCACTTTCGCTTACTATGTTATGAAGCACAAAATAGCTCAACTTCACATAAAAGACACATAACTATTCAGAACTCACTTAAAGTGCATAAAAGGTATTATACAATTAAAAGACACTTCACGCAGCTACAACTACAGTCAAAGCGCGGGAATACACACACACATTAGTACTCTCGGGAAAACTCAACTCTTAAGTACACAAAACATAATAACAACATTCTCTTGTAACGTATGACATGTTAGCAAATCCATACCGACATGTTAACTTCTTTCAAAAATTCACAACATACCTGGAAAAGGGGGAGAAATAATCACGAGAGTGAAAAAACGTAAGAAAAACACCATGTTAGTATTTTAAACATAAAAGAAATACTAACATGGTGTTAGCATCCTGTTTTTTTTGGTCATTTGGGGGAGAATATCTAACTATTATCTTTAAATTCAGATGATAAATACATGTTTGAAGCTTGTAAAGAAACGATCAAAAGCTTGCAGCTAACTTATCAGCCGCACTCTGATCCTACGCAGCGCCATCCCCCCTCCCTCTTGCTCCATCTCTCTTAAATATGAATGATAGGCTTATAGTACCAAAGCCAGGGTCCATGACAGTATTTTAAATTAAGAAAGTCTTGGCTTTCAGACAATTTTAATCTTTTTGCCAAGTTCAGATGACAAAAAACTTTGAAGATTGTGAAAGCATGATGACAAGCGGAGAACGAAGCAACTTAACGGCAGAGGCATTACAATAGGCTTTGAGTGTTGTTTGTGTTTCCTCAATGCAACTTTTCCAAAAAATAGTGAAAACCAAACACAGCTGAAACAGCAACACTACTCCTGGTGTTGTTAGACAAAATTGACTCTATGTGTGTGAAGTCAGTTTTTAGTTAAAGCCTAAAGCTGGCCCAGACTACACATAGTAATACATTCTCAAATCTAGGAATCCAAAAGCACAGATGACGACACACCCTAAAACAATGATAAGAGCGGTTCGAATTCTCTAGATGCTAAGCAAAGGTGCTTCTATACTTCCTTTCTTAGCTCCTTTAGCATAGGATACACTGGACCATCCTTTACCAAAGGAAAGAAGATAATGCCACCCCACAATTCCTTGCGCGGGCAATATTTAAAGTGGCGCACCATTCGGCCGTCCATGAAAACAACTTACGTATACATCTCCGCACAAAGGAACTATTGATATTTAACAGTTTCATTGATATTGCACATGAGTGAATTGTCAATTTCTACTGAAGCAGTGTTGATTGTTAGGTGTGACAGCAGCAGTAAGGAAGGAGCTCCGGTTTCTCTCCTTGACTGAAGGAGCTCAATTTATAGCCTACATGCATTTATTAAAAGATTTCATGTGGTCATGTTTAAGTTGCGCTCATTGTAGT
The DNA here is from genome assembly GCF_027596085.1 of Anoplopoma fimbria. Classification (NCBI taxonomy): domain Eukaryota; kingdom Metazoa; phylum Chordata; class Actinopteri; order Perciformes; family Anoplopomatidae; genus Anoplopoma; species Anoplopoma fimbria. The sequence goes on from NC_072469.1 coordinate 11,103,012, forward strand.
CCTCTTCGTTGTAGTTTTGCCATGGCAGACCTAAGTCAGTGACATCCACCGTCGCATCACATTGAATTCTCCTTCACATCTTTCCTTGACCCCTTCACGTTTTCCATCGAGGTCAAGAAAAAGTGGTTAGGAATAGATGTTAGGAGATCATTTTTGGTCTGTTTGACCACAGCCATTTGCTTTTGCCGGATTGGAAGTCTGGTCTTGCTGCCGCACCAATCAGGCTCCTTCAGGATCCAACCAGGAGGTGGAATGGGCCTCTGAATTCCAATCAGAGAAGGGGAACCGCACCTCCTTATCAGCATGTACAAGAACAGAGATTTGTGTTCGAGGTTGATGTGTGGGTACTCTGCCCAAGCCACACACTGTCACCACTCTACCAGGCAGGGCCCCCTCACCCCCTGGTCAAGGACAACAGATACAGCCAGTTTACATAACAAGTCTTTGATCTCTGCTGAGAAGTAATCCCTCTCATTCTGGGAGTATAGATTCACATCCTTGACGTCCATGAATGGAGGAAGAATTCTGGAGAACTTGAGAAAATAACCTGGTCTAAGCATCCTTTCCATCCATACCGTTAATACTCGGTTGCGTTGCCAGTCCTTGTAAAACTGCGTCAAAGAACAGACGAACAACTTTGGTGCGGCACCGTAAAACATATGATATCCTGTCTCAGAGCTGCCAGACCTTCCATAAATGGAAGAGAGGCCTCTGGAAGACTGACATAGAAACAAATGCATCATTGCTTTGCCAGCTTGAAAAAGCTGAAGCAGACATCACTTTATTGCGTCCAATACCTCCTGTTCCCTGTTTGGAGATCGGTGAGTGAGAATGTAGAAATGGCTGAGCTGGAGATGAGGTCTTTGAAGGCATCAATGGCTAGCCTGTAAGCTCAACAGCTGACCTTTATGGACATAGTGATAGATGACACATTAAATCCTCTCCTCCTTTGCTTCAGCCTTTCTCTTAGGGTAAGCGAGCAGCAGAAGACAGCTTAAATGTGCTTTTTCCTCATACAGAAGTGCTGAATGACAGATGAAATTTATCCAAAAAGCACTCCTGTAAAGAAAGGGGCTCCAGGTCAGTTCCTCAGGCATGATGTGAGTCCCATCCACACATGACAAGAGCCCACGGTGGCTAGAAACATCACACGGCCCGCGGTTGTTGCAACTCCCTGAACAGATCACACATTTGGCCAACGCTATGGTCCAGAATGTCTGTCTGAGATGGCGAGGCAAGGGTGTCGGGCTGTGGAGCCAGCAATAAGCCCAACTCACTCAATTTGTAGCAGCTGCAGCTTGATGGACTCAAAGAGAATGTTTAGTCAAAATATATCAGTGTTTCCCTGTCATGCACCAGCATAAGTAGCGTTTTCCTGACCAGCTAGCTGACTGCAAAAGTAAGGCCCTCCTTAAGGGTGGTCACACCGGGAAAAGATGTCTCATGACAGCCATTGACGAGGATTTTGAAGTGTTGACCGCATATGTGGAAATAGTCAGTAGGCAAATCACCATGTTGAAGAGAAAAGGATGGCTCAGCAGCAGGGTGTGCTGCCTAATATACTCTGGGGTCTCTACGTATTTGGGTATGCACGTCCTGATTCAAGGTGGAGGATGTAGGAGAAATTAAATAAATAACTGAATTGCCAACTGATATTCAAACACACACACTCGAACTAACTCAGCTAGCACATATAAGCTGCAAGCTAACAGTCAGTCAGTTTTAATTGATAAAAGAGGTTAGCTCTACTTCAAGTGGTGTTACCAATTTAATCTTTTTTTCCTTTTCAGAGAAGCCTTCTCGAGTTCTCTCTGTCATGGTTCAATCTCAGCCCTCCTCTACCCACACCTCCAGGAATAGAGCTAACTTTTTTTTTCTGACGTACCATCCACTCCAACGCCTTTCTCTTCGCCTCTTCTCTCTCTGTTTTAGTTCCTTTCTTCCCGCCTCCTTTAACCTTCCTACGTCGGCCAAGGTTTTATCTGCTTGTCTGAAAATGTCCTTTAGAGACAGTAGTCCACAGGTCAGCTGCTGCATGAGTCTCATTGTTTGGTCGAAGTTTGATTCATTGCATTCATCCTTTTCTATAAAAGAGGCTCTTCTATTTTTTTATTTTTTGTTAAATGACACAAGGGGGCCAATGTTTCTGACACAGCTCAAGAGCATCTGATTATACTAACTGGGCTTACTCCAGCACGTCCTTCGGCGTACTTTACCCTTCACCAAGTCTGACCTACATATCACATGTTGTTTGCCACAAGACATTCGACACGCAGACAGAGCCCAAAAGTGTCTTTCCCTATTTCCTATTTTTAGTTGTAGTTAATTAAGCTACACTTTCGCTGCATGGGTTTTTCAAGTAGAGAAATCTCACAAATTCATATCAAAGGTAAAAGACAAGGAAATGTTTATTTCTTTCTTTCTTGATTTTCCTGATTCAGTCAGTCTTTGAGCATTCAAAATACATTGTGAGGTTTTGTTGTACAATCTGCATGAGCAAGTCTCAGACATGTGACTCTTTGAAGATAGAAATGCCTACACTTGTTATGGATAAAAATGATCATTGTGGTGCACGTCTGGTGGAATCACAAGCATTTTCTAGCTCAGGCAGCTGTGGTGCACCCAGTAATTTACTGATATTGCATATACATGGTTGGGGCCATAGATTCTTAATCGCACAGATGTCAGCCAGATAAAGGACCAATGACTCAAGCAGACTTAACATATTCAACTAGTCAACCCCGCTGCAATCTCACTGCCATTATGGGAAGGAGAATGGGGATGAACTTTGGTCATTCTGCTAAAAAAGGGGGATGGCGCCCCCCTTCAAATTGCCTGCTGGTGTTGTAAATGTATCAAACAGGTGCACCAGCCTGGAATCATTTGAATGTCGTTTTAGTGAGTGCTGCAACGAAATCAAACAGTTTGAAAACTATTAATACATCAATATAAATATACTCCACATACTATTATAAGCAAAATATAATAATTATTCCAAATAAATGGCTGCATTTTGCAGTTTAATTGTTCCTGTCACTGATATATTGATATTACTAAATATATTATACTGATGCATCAACGTGTACTACAACACAAGAAAAAGGAATACAAATTTTCTTTGAGCAGAGATTTATATCATGACTGTAAAAAGGTATTTCATTTAAACAATGTCTACATTTACAATGCCTATAAAATGTATTCACCCCCCTTGGATGTTTTCCCCTTTTGTTGCTTTTATACATGAAATCATGGTCAATATATATGGCTTTTTTGACAAGAATTTGCAAAAAAAGCTTCTTTCATGTCAAAGTGAAAACAGATTTTTACAAACTGTCAATTAATTAAAAATATATAGTGTAAAATAAGTGTTTGCATAAATATTCACCCCCTTTAAAGTGACTGACCTAATTCAACAGAGGTCCAGCTAGTTGATGCCAGCAGTGTCACAATTAGTGAAATGGAGATCACCTGAGTGCAGTTGATGTGTGTCAAGTGATTGTCGTATATAAACACCTGTGTCTGGGAGGTCCAGTCTCTGGTTCATCAGTATTCCTTCTACAATTGCAACATGAAGACAAGAGAACACTCGCAACTCAGAGAAAAGATCATTGAAAAGTATAAGTCAGGAGATGGCTACAAAAAGATTTCCAACTCACTGGACATCCCACAGAGTTCAGTTAAATATGAGTATGGCATTTGTTTAAATCTGTCTAGAGCTGGTCGTCCTCACAAACTGAGTGACCGGGCAAGAAGAAGACTGGTGAGGGAGGCCACCAAGACACCTACGACCACTCTGAAGGAGTTAAAAGCTTCAGTGGCTCAGATGGGAGAGACTGTACATACAACAACTGTTGCCCGGGTTCTTCACCAGTCGAAGCTGTATGGGAGAGTGGCAAAGAGAAAGTTTTATATTGACCATGATTTCATGTATAAAAGCAACAAAAGGGTTGAACATCTAAGGGGGTGAATACTTTTTATAGGCATTGTATAAGGGGAAATGTCCGTTTAGTGGAGCTGTTAACAACTCATAGACCTCTGAAACATTACGGGGACGGAGCCCCAACTAGACACTGCTTTTTTTTTTTTTGTGAGGGTTCAGCAAGGTGGTTTGGATCCACTTTCCCTATGAAAGGTCTATAAATGATGCGGACACCTCACATCATGACTAATGACTCTGACATACCTGATTGAACTGCTGGGTTAGGCTAAGGAAGAAAAAATTAATCGGGTTGAAATCGCTGCGTTTGTTACGTTATATAACTTGGCCAGTTATATAACGTTATATAATATGCTTTTAATAATAAAGGTTAAAAAAGCTTATTGGTTATTCTGGTCCTGGTATTACTTGGTATTGGATCGAAACTAAATTAAGAGGTATTGCCCTCCCCTATTGATTATGTTATTGGCTTTATTAACGAGCACAACGCAATTTGCAATGGTCAGAAATTCAGCTGTGCATTACAATTGAACAAAACTGTTATTGTACGTATTCTGTGTTGTATAGACTGTTTTTAGAGGGCATTGAATATGTAAATATATGGCATGCTGATAGAAACAAACTAAAGAGATTACAGATTCGCTGTATCACATTATCTTGGACTTAGACAGGTCTCAGGCAACAACATGCTCAAAGCTCACTAAGATGGTACAAGCTTTTATGGCATTTCCTAAAAACCCAGCCCAGGCCAAGGGGACCCATTTTTTCTGTCATCACAGCTGACCAAATCCAGAAACATGCTGCCTGCTGTGGAGTGGCCACAGAACTCTGCTTTGTACTGAATACTAGTCAGCATCGTATGCAAGATACCAAACAATATGCACACCAGAATGTATTTACATTCTGTTGTCTGTTTACTTGTATTATGTCTGTTTACTTGTATTATGTCAGTCCAACATTTCTTATATATCTTATATATCCATTCAAATGGTCTTTGGCAAAGATAAAAGGCAGGAAAAACAGAATTGGTTCAGCATTAAAAAGCGCTGTACAATCATTCCTGCATTTAATGAAAACCCACTCAGCCCTGCATTCGGTCACACTGCTCGCACAAGTGTTTATGTTGGCATTGCCCAACTGTCATAAAAATAAGATTACATGGAGTATATGATCCACTAAAGTTCTCTCTTTCTGCTTCACCTTTTCCAGTCTCACAACAAAACAGATTCCTCTGATCTAATTGTCTCTGGCCTGAATTTTTATCCACATGCTCCCCTCCAGAAAACCCAAAATGCCTGAAGCTTTTCTTCATATAAAGCAGCGGTAAACATGTCGTTGCTCCAGTGATAATGCCCCCCTCCCCCTGCGCTTGGCTGAATGAGTGCAATTTTGAATTTGGCTCACAGTTGCATCTCAAAGCTTGTCTCTGTGCATTTCAGTCAGAAGCTCCAGATGATATAAATCATATTTGAAAACCTTGAAAACAGATTATACAGTCATATGAAAACTGACCACTTAATTTGCAGGAGGCTTTTTAATCACCTGAAGATGTTGATGCAACTTGACTTAATGAAACTCTGACATCAAATCTGCTTTTAGCCCATCAAATTTCTAATGATGCGGAGAGTGAAGCTTCTGGTGCGGCTGGGCGGTCTAACACTAATGTCCAAAGGGATCAGTAAATGCTGTCTAAACGCTTTATTTAACATCAACTGCAATGATGTATGAGTGCATCGTCCTCCTACAGGTTAGTCACTGCATCCCTAAGAGACTCGCACGAGGTAAGAGTATTAGCTATGGTTTGGACTTGTCTTTTCAATGCATCTTTTGTGACTGGATGCACCAGATAAGAACTCAGCAGTGTCCACAAATGTGGGTCCGCACTTCAGTGCGACCTTACTGGTCCGATAGTGATCTGATATTTTTTGGGGGAACCAGCTGTAAAACCAGCTGTAAAACAGTGATTTAAAAACATTTAAACACATTTCCTTCTTATAAATCATTCACAATAAAAGCCCCCCGTTATTGATGCTGCCTACTCTTCTATCCTGCATTATAAGTAGACTTGTATTAATGAAGAACAGCCGATAACAAAGTTCCACTAATTTGGTGGGAAATTATTTTCTAAAAGTTCTTCACAATAAAAGTTCCCCCTAAAATGCTGCTTAGTCTTCCTCCCTGCAGTATTAGTAGACTTGTATTATTGAAGAACAGCTGCTAACAAAGTTCCGCTATTTGGTGATGAATACATTTAATTTACAAAGAAAACTTCAAAATAAAAGCCCCCTGTTATTTATGCTGCTTACTCTTCCTCCCTGCAGTTTTAGAAGACTTGTTTTGTTGAAAAATAGCTGCAAACAAAGCTCTAATTCAGCAATAATCACATTTTCCTGTAAATTCTTCACAATAAAAGTCACCCTTCTTGTAAATTAAACTCTTTAATTTTGAAGCAGCAAAATGAGGAAATGTAGGGTTTTTATCAGCAGTAACTTAACAGGACTCAGACAGCTGGTCCCAGCTCCTCTCTTCCCTTTGCTCTCCTCTGGAGAGGAACTCCTGTGTGGAGGAGGATGATATAGACCCACGTTTGATAAACTGTTTTGATTGTGCCCACATGCTGTCCACACCTCACTGAGATCCAGGACTCAGTGCGAGCCAGGCCACCTTAGCATGTGGTCTGGAAGAGTGAATTTAGTGTTTTCCTGTAGATGGAGAATGCTGCTTCTAATTCAGATCTGTGTTTAACACTGATAGTGTTTGAAAAAGACTAAAGAGAAATTAGGTTTCAGGTGATCATTATATTAATTAACCTTGGATTTCTGTATTCTGTATACACATAATTTTACCTGCATTAAAACAGTAAAATTTAAAAGATTGTGTTTTTTCTTTATTGATCGACAAACAATCTGGTGTAACAAGTTGGGGCCTATGACGGCAAAATCCAAGGCTGCTTTTCATTACCAGTCCGCCCCTGCAGGTACAGTTTATTTTTTCCTTCTCAAACTCATGCAATATCTTTATGGGACCTTCATAACATATGCAGCTAAGGGTTGGACTGAGCCCCCTGATCCATCGTTTTGCCCAGAGCAGTCAGAGAGCGTTTCTTCTCTGACGCATGAGGGATGGTGACATCCACTTAGTGGGGGCCCCCTGAGATGTTAGAGAGGTCAGAGTCCTCCCAAGTCCTGTGAAGTCAGACGGCAGCTGTATGAGATCAATGCACGAGACAAGTATGCTTTCATCACAGCAGTCACTACCCTACATGTTAAAGGGTCAGTTCTCTCCCCTTTAGTGGCATCTGGCAATGCTAGCTTTCTAGCTTTTGTGACATTAGTTTCTTAAATTTCTGCCTCCAACCCAATACAATGTAGATGAATAGAGCTTCTCTTGTTTTGAATTAAAACATGCATTTGTTTCTATAGTCAATGGGCCTCATGCAAAACATTTTAACATTCTTATCCTTAACCAACCTGTTCTCACTCCCTTTTCATCATTTACTGACGCTTAGTCTGAAAGCTGGGCACCCTCTCGTGTCATGCATGATGTTATGTGAGCCCATCTGCTTCTGTAGTAGATGGTCACAGTAACTGATGTAGTATAAAGAGCAGGAATGTCCACGTAGGTAGGAGGTCAGGATGGATGGATTGTTCACACATCGTGTTGTGTATGAAAATTTAAGATTTGATCATTATCATAATAGACGCCCCTCAAGTGCTGTATAAGTTTGCTTGTTCTGTTCCATTTGTGGGCAAGATTTGTTGAAAAAAATGTCACCCAAGTGTAAAAAAAAATGTAACGTTGTGGAGTTTGAAATCCTGCTGATGGAAATCAGCAGATTAAAACATTGCAAATGTAGCAGTGTCAGCGGTGGTATTAGTGGATATATGCTTACAGCTGTCACCTCAGAGACGTACCGGGACAGAAATGAAATAAAGAATGGCTTGACAGGAACTTGGATGCCAAAACATGTCTTGCTAAAACAAAGCATTTCAGGAGTTAGAAGGGAGGTGGTCAACTGGATGTGACAGAATGCAATCCGTTACAGGCGTTTTCATACTGTTGGGTGCAACAAAGGATGTTAACATTCATGTGGAAATACTGAATAAACTGCCATGTCAAAATACAAAATGCCTATCGTGAAAAATATATAAAAAATTGTCAAACATCTCAGGAAAGGCAAGCCACAAGGCACATCACACCGATGTCGTGTACCAAACATACATTTTTATTTGTATTTTATTTTATTAATCAAGTGTTTATCAAGTGTTTCCCCCTGTGGAGAAAGGCATGTTCCAACATGAAAAACCAACATCAAAGAACTAGTGGAAAAGAATACTGACTGTGTTTAGCCTAAAAGGGAAACTTATATTCTGCGCCTGCGTCACAGTAAATAACTCTGCTTAGGTGGCAGCTCAGGTGGCAGTCGTCTGTATTCATTATTCAAAAAGAAAAACGGAAGACCTAGGACTGCAGAGGTACAAGCCGTTATGATACATCTATGAAATGAAGTAGCATTTGCCGACCCCTTTTATGTCACTCTCTCCTGACACTTAGCTTCATGTTCAGATAGGAATGATGATATGAGATGAAAATGAGAAATGAGGGTCCCTCTGTGTAAGCCCTCTTGACTGTAGTTATTTGCTTGCTTTTGGTCATTTCTGCCTACATGATCAAAGACAGTATATCTGCAGACAGGGGCAGATTAGTGCCAACTGTGTGGGACATACCTCAGAAACTAGAGCCACAGACACTCTGCAGCCCCAATATGTTCAGATGGATGTGTCAGGGCCTTTAAGATTTAACTCAAGGAACAAATGTCCCAGTCGTTCCACAACTGGCAAGCCTCACAGGTCACACAAATACAAACATGAACCATACACTGACACTGTCAATGGCAAGGAGGAGACTGATCTCCAGAAAGGAGAGGATGCACCAGCTATAACTTTGGATAACGTTTAATATGGGTTCTGTGTTGATAAGTTGCAGAGGAAGTATTCAGATCCAGAAAGAAGCAATACAATAGTTTACCAATACCAATTGTTTGAATCACTGATATACTATGTAAGTCAGTATATAATGTGTTGGGAACATGACTGGACGTATCCGCCAGACAAGCTGTGGGGTGATGAGCATTAATCTTCTCCATGCTGAGGAAAGAATGCTAAAGGCCTGTGATACAGTGCAGCCCAGAGAGACACAGACATGCACCTGTAGACTAAACTTCCTCCTCCAAATGTCTGATGTGCACAGCACCCCAGGGCTTTTCCATTTTTTATTTGACCTTTATTGTCACCTTCGTTTTTTAAAACTCCGGCACATTTTCTGCAGGAATTATGTAAATAAGAAGGTACCCCGTAGTGAGGACAAACATAGCTCACGGAACCTTTGTGTTCCACTACTGAGTAGGGCACAACATCAAGGCAGATCAGGTCTCCCACCGTGTGACTTGCAGTGGGGCGGTTTGGAGGAAACGCTTATTCAAAGAGGCAGCTGTAGTAGTGTGACGTAGCTGTATACCGGTTGATGTAGTGGGTTTTGAGGCGCTCTGTATACATGCCACAGTTGGGTGCTTGAAACACAAGTGAGTGCACGTCGCACATGTTGACAAATGTTTATCATCCTCATCTCCCCTGACTTGACTCGTATGCGGTTGGCAGACATCCTTGGTTGAAGCTGCGCCGACAGTGAAGGGCTCTCAGAAGCTGCTGCTGTTTATTTGGTAGAGAAGCAGTATGGCAAGAGCTGCCTTCAGTGGTACTCCATGCAAAGTCTGTCATTCGAGTGTCAAATGCTCAGAAGGCTTGAAAGGTAGCCGAAAAAAACAGCTGTGGTTCAAATACATTATAATATAATCCGTCATTGGACAGTATCCAATTCTGTGAGTACATTGCTTATGTATATTATATATTTGATATGTTGTTGTTTTTTAATGTAGCATAGGGAAGGTTGAGAGAACAAGTTGTAATAAACTGAGGGGGTTATGAATTCTTTTGCATATATTTTGCGAAATAAAACAGCTACAGTAGATGGATCAGGAGCTGCCCAAGTAGGGGCGGGGCTTCACATGTCCCTCACTTATGTGAGGTGAAAACTGTACCACTGATGTTTTAATATTTTTGTTTTTTCAGTCTTCAATTTCAACAGCCATTTAATTTCAAGAGAATATAAGGTATAAAGGAAAACATGAAGGGAAACAACAGGTTATGTCTTTGAAAACTGTTTTTCCCAAACTTATTTTTAAAGGTTTTTAACAAAATGTTGAACCATAGCTTCTAAATTCACAACAGGCCTTATCTATAAACCATGAGAAGAGCAAACATCACCTCATCTTGTCTTGAATAGCTGTAACAGACATTTTGAAGAGATTAACATTGATAAATCACAACTTTGTTTTAAGCATGTGATATTGAAAACATATACACATGGCGAATATTGTACAAATGAGAACAAGTACCTGCATTTTGGTGGCTTAACAGGCTGTCTCATTCTTTTCGTTTCCTCTCAACAGTTAAACTAACAGAATGTGTGCTAACCTTTCCCATCAGAGTTAATGTTAGGCTACTATTATCAGAACAAAACGAACATTAAGGCGAACAAAAGGTGCACAGCAGCTAAATGTTGAACAAAAGGCATTTATTTTGGCGACCTTATCTAAATCACCAGTGGGTCCAATCCCAGTGTTTGGGACTGACTGCAGTAGAGGAAAAGTCAGTTTATTAGGACTGAGAACACCAGATGTCTGTACAAATGTTTGCAACTATTCTGTAGATGTTGAGAAATACCAAATTTGATGGCAGTCCATTTGAAAGTTGCTGTGTATGCAAAATGTGCTGGCAACCCAAAATGATGAATCAGTAGGATTTATCCTCTAGGGAACATAAATGTCTGTACAAAATGTTTGGTCATGGCAATCCATGTTATAGTTGTTGAGATATACGTAAGTGCTGGAACGAAGAAAACGAAGAAAGGACAGAACAGCATTGCTGCAAATAAGAATATCTAAACATGGGCTTAGCATCAAGACAGAAACCCCCAAAGAAAGTTCAGTAGATGGAGAGTAAGGGAGTGGGTCCTTCCTACTAAATCTTCCTGTAAGAATGGTGGTAAATCCCACCTTTTTCACAACTTTCGGATAGGGAACAAAAAATAGTTTATTTTATGAAATATTTAATTTATATATATATATATTTAAATTAATTAAATTATTTATATCAGATAATAAATCTACATTTTTGGAGAAACTCACAATGAGAATGAAATTCTAAATAATTCACACTAGATGTTGCCTATTCATTGATTGGAGCCTGCATGTCCCAGATGAAGTTGTGTCTATTCAGAAAGTTTACGTTTGCAACTCTTAAATCATTTTTCTCTTTGACTTGATTCACATGTTAAATATTTCGACAACCAAAAATTCCACTCTCAAAGGTGTTCAATGGTTTTGTTTCAATAAAACCTTCATAATTTCCTTCCTGGTGATGATGTGTCTACCTGTGGAAAATACCCTTAAACCCACAAAGGGGAGAAGCATCTTTGTGTCATCTGAAGAAATTACATTTTTAGCCACAGAGAACATGTTTCCACCTGTCAATGTGTCATTTCTGCAGTAATGACAATTTTACCTTCACTTTACAATCAAAGTGACATTTTGTTGTGATGGTGACGTTTAACCTGAAGTGATAATGCTGCTGTTGACATTTCTATCCACATAGTTGTTGTTTTCACATGCAGAAGTGTCATCTCTACCCTCAGATGTTTTCTTCTGTGGTCATCATGTCTCTTCAAATCATGACCCTATGTCCTACCTATCCTCTATCATTTCATCTATGCCGTCATCGGGTCAAAATTAATTTGTCCAATTAAGGTTTATGACCAAATACCTGCAAAACTAATCACATTCCCAACATCCTCAGCTGTATTTTGTGCTAATGCATGTAATCACACATTATTTAATAACACAGCATTAAGTAATAACTCGCCAGCTTGAACACAATGTGTCATAAATTTCCCTGCATTTCGTTATAAATACTTGTATTGCAGTAGTTACTACAAAATGTAGGGGTCACACTTTTTAATGCAAATGAAATAATACATGCCTTAGTAACAACAAACTAAAAAGGATGTCTTCATCTGGTGGTTGTATATTTAACAATTACGCTTAGTGAAACTTTCCAATTATTAATTAGATCTCTATGACCTGTTGTACCCCCTTAAGCATTCAATTCAATTCAATTTATTTTGTATAGCCAAAATCACAAATCACAAACTTGCCTCATTGGGCTTTACAGTTTGTACACATACAACATCCTCTGTCCCAGGACCCATTATGGTTGACTCTGATCTTAGTTTTAATAGCCACATAAAAGCAGTAACAGTATCAGCTTTTTTTTTATCATCTTACAAATATAGCCAACATCAGGGACCTCATTTTGAAAAACTGCAGGGTTGACTCGTGCAGTGGTCTTTTGACAGGGCTCCCCAAAAAGACCAATAAAAGCTGCTGGAGTTCTCACAGGGAGGTCAGACCACATCACCTTGATTCATAAGTCACTACACTGGCTTCCTGTCAGCCAGAGAATTGAATATAAGGCAGTGCTGCTTTTTATGAATCAATACATGGAGTGGGACCAAAATACATGACTCCTGCCAGGCCTCTCAGGTTAAGTGGGAATGGGGTGCTAGTGCTGCCCCCGTGTCAGGGCTAATCTTAGTGAAGCAACTATAAGTCACTATGTACATCCTAGAAAACAGCAACAACAAATAAACTTAAAGTACTTATTTATTATGATTATTGCAATAGAATATATACAGTGTATGAACTTCTGCTTGGTAAATGCACATACGTAGATCCTCGCTTGTCTCTGTGTAAAAGAGCTGTATCCTCAATGTCTTGCATTGCTATAAACCATAGTTACCTTGTTATGGGTCATCCATACGAGAGACGCACCAATGCAGATACTAATATTGGTTATCAGGGACATGAATATTTGAGTAAAAGTTGTTAAAAAATATTAAATACAGTGCATCCGGAAAGTATTCACAGTGCTTCACTTTTTCCACATTTTGTGATGTTACAGCCATATTCCAAAATGGATTAAATTCATTTTTTTCTTCAAAATTCTACACACAATACCCCATAATGACAAAGTGAAAAAGGTTTGTTTAAAATTTTTGCGAATCTATTAAAAAGTGAAACGAAAAAATCACATGCACATAAGTATTCACAGCCTTTGCCATGACACTCAAAATTGAGCTCAGGTGCATCCTGTTTCCACTGATCATCCTTGAGATGTTTCTACAACTTGGTTGGAGTCCACCTGTGGTAAATTCAGTTGATTGGACATGATTTGGAAAGGCACACACCTGTCTATATAAGGTCCCACAGTTGACAGTGTATGTCAGAGCACAAACCCAGCCATGAAGTCCAAGGAATTGTCTGGAGACCTCTGAGACAGGATTGTATCGAGGCACAGATCTGGGGAAGGGTACAGAAAAATGTCTGCAGCATTGAAGGTCCCAATGAGCACAGTGGCCTCCATCATCCGTAAATGGAAGAAGTTTGGAACCACCAGGACTCTTCCTAGAGTTGGCCGCCCGGCCAAACTGAGCGATCGGGGGACAAGGGCCTTAGTCAGGGAGGTGACCAAGAACCCGATGGGCACTCTGACAGAGCTCCAGTGTTGCTCTGTAAAGAGAGGAGAACCTTCCAGAAGGACAACCATCTCTGCAGCACTCCACCAATCAGGCCTGTATGGTAGAGTGGCCAGACGGAAGCCACTCCTCAGTAAAAGGCACATGACAGCCCGCCTGGAGTTTGCCAAAAGGCACCTGAAGGACTCTCAGACCATGAGAAACAAAATTATCTGGTCTGATGAAACAAAGATTGAACTCTTTGGCCTGAATGCCAAGCGTCATGTCTGGAGGAAACCAGGCACCGCTCATCACCTGGCCAATACCATCCCTACAGTGAAGCATGGAGGTGGCAGCATCATGCTGTGGGGATGTTTTTCAGCGGCAGGAACTGGGAGACTAGTCAGGATCGAGGGAAAGATGACTGCAGCAATGTACAGAGACATCCTTGATGAAAACCTGCTCCAGAGCGCTCTGGACCTCAGACTGGGACAAAGGTTCATCTTCCAACAGGAGAACGACCCTAAGCGCACAGCCAAGATAACAAAGGAGTGGCTTCGGGACAGCCCAGACTTGAACCCGATTGAACATCTCTGGAGAGATCTGAAAATGGCTGTGCACTGACGCTCCCCATCCAACCTGATGGAGCTTGAGAGGTCCTGCAAAGAAGAATGGGAGAAACTGCCCAAAAATAGGTGTGCCAAGCTTGTAGCATCATACTCTAAAAGACTTGAGGCTGTAATTGCTGCCAAGGGTGCTTCAACAAAGTATTGAGCAAAGGCTGTGAATACTTATGTACGTGTTATATTTTCGTTCTTTATTTTTAATAGATTTACAAAAAATTTGAACAAACTTTTTTCATTTTGTCATTATGGGGTATTGTGTGTAGAATTTTGAGGAAAAAAATGAATTTAATCGATTTTGGAATATGGCTCTAACATAACAAAATGTGGAAAAAGTGAAGCGCTGTGAATACTTTCTGGATGCACTGTATGAATGATTTTGGCCATTTAAATTTCAGCAAAAGACATGAATGCTGAGCAGCATTTAGTATGGCGTAAAACAACCCCAATATGACTGACTTCTAGTGCCTTTTCTTCACTGAAAGGACCCCCTGGAGGGTACTTTATCATGTTGAATCTTCCATAGGGGCTCCCAAGAGTGAACCTCTACTGCTCTTGATGTTGATTCATTAAGTTGTTGACCACTATACTGTGGTACAAATTATTTGCCTCAACATGTTTTGAATAGGCATTGACTGTCAATAAATAAAAAACAGAATTCACTGTTCATTATTGGTGGACAAAAAAAAGCTACGTGTCCATGCATTTCAATTATGAGACACTTGAAATGACAAGTGTAAGTCAATACGCCAATGCTGCTATGTGAGTGCACTCAATACACCTGGGAGTTAAGTCACATGGAGTTAATTGATGAGCCCTGCTCACTACAAGACAGCTGAAGAGAAGAAAGGGAATCGTAATGTCAGCCTCCTTCTCAGACATCTTGTGTAAGGCAACGCTGAGGCTGACACACATTTGTGTTGTGTTTGATCACTGTGTAAGCAGTAACAGTGAAAAACAGGTGGACTGCAACACTAGATAAGATGCCATTAGCACATTGTATGTTTTGCACGTAAAACAATGTTCTGTAAAGTAATGCATTAGTACAGCTGTTAGATAAATGAAGTTTAGTGGAATAGAAGTAGAGCCCTTCTGCACTGTGATATCCAAGGACAGAGACTTTAGAATTGAACTCACCACGAGCCTGCTTGAAGTATATTCAGGCATATGGCAAACACACAATGTGAAAATCCTGAGTAAATATATGTATGTACACACAGGCAAACATACACAATGCCTCTAATTTTTGGCCACTTGGGGTCAGTGGAAAAAAGTAATGAAGGTATCCTTAACATACCACCTTTGAAGTAGATACAGTTAACTTCTTGCTAGTGTAGTAGTAGTATTTTGTTGTTGCGCTATATGTATTGAATAACAGTAAATTCCCGCAGCTACTAAAGTAGACACTCTTATTTTGAAGGGGGGGTCGGCGAGTACTGGCGGAAGTGGAGTGGGAGTTTTATTTTGACAATGACATTACCCGCGCTTCCATGGGTGGGGCTTCCTCTTTGCCTTGGACTCCCTTGGGAAGGCGATGAGCAAGCAGCCACTTCATCCAGACATTGTTTTGTTTCCACAATTGCAGGTATATGCTGGAGGTCAGTGTGGAAGACAAACTCTGAAAAGCCCTGTTATCGGTTTAGCTGTTGCTGGACAGACAATAAAAACAATTGTAAAGACGTATTCGAAGTGTGTCTTAAAAATACATTCACAACGCAGAAGTAAAGACACTACAAATTGGTGCCGTGACCCGTCGACTGGTCAGCTGGAGCTGACCACCTTCGTTGCTGCAGTGTAAACCATCGGTGAGGTTGGCAGTTCGTCACCGGAGCAATCTGGGATTGATCATCACCCTACTGTGTCTGCTGCCGGATGGTCGGGTATCGTCGACCGGTTTGTAGGAGCTGACTGCAGTGGTGCGCTGATTCACCGGTTTGCAGAGAGGACTCTAGTTTCAGTGTTTCAAGAGACTCAATTCCTTCTAGTGGATCAGACAGACTAATAGTCCATTCCGGTTGTGTTATAAGTGTGAGTTTCAATTTCAGATTTTTTTTCTTTCTTGTGTTAGAGGTTTTACTGTGATTCTGGGGTGTGGGAAAGTATGGAGTCAATTACTGTACAGAAAGTTGAGGATGAGGGAAATCTGGGGGTGGGAAGAGGCAGAGGTGTTTTGATGCATACGCCTCTATTAAGGTCGACACCAAAGAACCCAGCTGTGTCACGATCCAGCCATTCTGCTGTTGAAGGGTCCAGACGTGTGAGGCTCAGTGATAATGCAGACGGATCTCCACCATTCCCTCCAGAAATTTCTTCTGTTGATTTTTCACCTCAGAGGATGACTGATTCTGGTATAGAGGCATCTTCCAGTCAGTTAGCTGACTTGATCAGGTCAATTGGAATAGAGATTGGAGAATCTATCAAAGCTAGTTTGCGACAAAGTGTCAATCCAGAACAAACGCCTGGTGTGGCGTCCAACCAGCCTCAACATGTCCTTCACCCTGATCAATGTGGCACCACAGTCATTGATGCTTCTAAGCTAAATTTGGTTTTGCGTTCGGAAGCTACAGTCCCGCCTTATTTCAGAGGGGATAGCTCTGGTAAGTATTCAGTATCTGAGTGGGAGGGGCTGATGCGGAACTATTCAGCAAAGCAAGGACACAGTGGGTCTGACTGTATAGAGGAAGTCATGAATAGATTATTGGGCAAGGCTAGGGATGTCACTAAAGTTTGGCTTCGAAGCAATCCTAATGTCACCGATGTCAATGTGGTCTATAGTGTACTCAGACGCCATTGTGGAGAGATTGTCCATTCTGACTTGCCTCTGGCTGATTTCTACGCAGTGCAGCCTCTTGCTGGGGAAAACCCCTTGGACTACTGGATCAGACTTAATAAAGCGGCTGAGGCGACAGAACAGTGTTTAGTCAGTAAAGGTGAGCCTGTTACCGACCTGAGCCGCCATGCAGTTATTATGTTTGTTCGATATTGCCCTGATAAGGAACTGGCCTTGATCTTTAAAACAAAGTCTCCACGTGAATGGTGTGCCCATGAGGTACAGGATCACTTGGATAATTACATAAAGTACAAGTGGGTTGTAGGACTCAAACATTATCTCAGAAAGAGGTTGCAGTGACGCTCTGTCCAGAGGGTGGGGGCAGTGCTGAACATGTGGGTGGGGCTTCTTCATCAGGGTTTCAGACCTTGTCTGGCCGTGCTCTCTCTGGTGATGACAACCATACAATGGACAGAGTTTTGAGTTTATTGGAGAGAACTGTGTCTAGCAATGCTCAAGTGGCTCGCAATCTGCCGCAGGATAAGATGCGTAGGTACACTCGTGACTGTAAAGTTTGCGGCAGCTCTGATCACAGCACTAGCACACATTGCAGGATGGACAGATTATGTTTCAGATGCTGCTCGCCTGGGCATGTCGGTGCTAATTGTACTCAGTCGGTCCCCATGCAGTCTGCAAATCCAAACCAGGTTTCTCACAGGTCGGAAAACTAGATAGCTCTTCTTTGGCGGAGGGCAATGTGGAGCTAAATGGGGTTCCTTCCAGTGATGATGATAATCAGTCAGTGTTTACTGCTGCTTGTGAGTCAGCTCCAGTAGACAGTACAGTAATTTTTCAGAACACAATGCGAGTTGGTAGAAGTGATCACTACTGTGTTGGCAGGTGACAGTGTGGAGATTAGGGGGATGTTGGATAGTGGGTCGATGGCCACTTCCCTGCGTGCAGATATTGTGCCAAAGTTGAGGGATGCAGGGGTGGTGAGTGGTGATCCGATATCCTCTGCAGACATTGTCCTGATTGGTTGCGGCGGGAAACAGACAGAACCAGTTGGTATTTGTGAAATGAAACTCAAAATTTTTGACTTTGACTATCTTGTCCCAGTTTTGATCGTTGATGGACAGGTGGATGAACTGATAGTTGGCACAAATCTCCTTAAGCCAATCATACGGAGATTTAAGTCTAATGAGGCTTATTGGCGCATTTTGGGTAAACCTGATTCAGCTCAAACACAGGAGACAAGCGACTTTATTCGGTTTCTAGCCAATTTGGAAAGATGGAGGGGAGACGAAATTCCGGACAAGGTGGGAACGGTTAAACTGAAAAAAGCCATGACACTCGAACCCATGAGTCAACACGTTGTGTGGGGCCGCTTGCCTCCTGGGAACAAGCAGGGGTGCAAACTCATCAGGGATGAAAAAGGTGACAAGGACCCAAAACCCCTCGCGGAATATATATATATATATATATATATATATATATATATATATATATATATATAACATACACATATATATATATTGCATATGCTTCAATGTTATTCCAGTAAAACACAAATAAGTTGCGGCTATTTAGCTTGGATGGTTATCAACTTTCACAACCCCTTTAACTCGTCCTTGATTCTTTTCCGAACAAGGGAATGAGAAATGAAGCCAGTTCTTTGTTTTTTACTTCTGTATTAGAATTTGACATGGGTAACTCACAGAATAAACATTTGAAATACTTCCTACTTAACTCCCTTCCCATTTGGCTCCCCCCACCCCAACCCAGCATCCCTTGACAGAAACACAACCAAATATTTAAATAAACCTTTGTATACAATATTGAACTACATACAAAACTAAATAAAATAAACATGTCAGGTACACAAATCTCAAATCTTTTTTGCCTTTTTTGCCTGTACCAGTACTTCCAGTGCCTTTTTCCGCTTTTGAGCGGTTATGTGCCTCAATTTGGCTTGCCTGTCCTCCTCCACTGCAGTCTTCCTGCTTGCTCGCCACTGGTTGATGGCTGGCACTCAAACTCTTCCTGCCTCTCTTTTTTTCAACATGGCCTGTTGTCTGCGAGCCTTGTCCAATGTTCCTGCAGTGTGGATGTTCCTGCAGAGGACCTTATCGACCCTGGAGAGCTTCACATCATCTCTCTTAAACATCTGGATGGCCGTCTGACTCCTGGACCTGAGGGCATATTTGGTTGTCTGGATAGCATTGTAGGTTGCCATGCTCATTTTGGTGCTTTTGTTGGTTATTATGTCTCCCATGGCACTGAATGATGATTCTACCATGGGTCCGTGGAAAATGGAGAGAGCCCCTCGAACCACATGGTTTAGGCCTGGGTACCTGCCAGTGTCCATCACTTTTGCCCACCAGTTCACCATGTTGTCACCATCGCTGTACAGGGGAAGGGTAGAATCCACATTGAATTTCACCACTTCCAGTGGCACGTCACACTGGGGTGGCACCAAGTGGCCCATCATCCCTGGCCCTGACAGCCGCTTCAGCAGTATTCCAGTCTCTGAGTGGCCTCTTACCAATGGGTCCAGAGCAGACAGTGCCTGTAGGGTCCTGCTGTTCAGTGGCAGCTTTTTCTGCATGTAGGCTGCTGTTGACATGTATGCAGTCTTCACTGTGTCGAGAAACTGCAGCACAATCGGATGACTTGGATTTTCTGCCTTGAGTTTCTCAGCCACCGGTCCGACATAAAACTCCCTGAGAGGCAGCATTTTGTCCCTGAACTCCATCTCCATGAGCTTCTTCGGTGTGGTGTGAAGATGCTCAGCCTTGACAAAGCATGCCATGAAGTTGGTGACCACTCCAAGCTGCTTGTCATGCAGTTTGTGGACAAGGGTTTGGCTACCCTGGAACACCATCACATACTCCTTGAGGATTGGAAGGACACCAAGGTAAGCGCTCAGCTGGAGGTTAGTGTTGAGACTCTCGAACCAGAGTTTCTTCACCACCCTCTCTTTTCTGTCCTTACCAACCTGTGTCATTCCTTTTTTGGAGAGATCCTGGTGGAAATAGTTGATCCTGGCCTTTGCCCGCTCACCAACACTATGGTCCTTGTAGATCTCCTGTAGGACTTCTTCGTAGAGGGTCTGGTCTGCCTTGCTAAGGAATCCATAGTAGAGCACCTTGTATGCCGGCAACATTCGGCGAGTGCTGATCCCCACATCATAAGCCGACAGCCACCGATGTGCCACAAACCGTTGTGGGTTCGTTCCCTGAATGCCCATAAACTCACAGATCTCAATCAGGTATTTCGACTGGTCTGAAGCCCACTGGTGGTCTGTGTGTAGGTCAGAAAAGAGCTGCTCTAGGTGGTGGCCGAAGGGGG
The DNA here is from genome assembly GCF_027596085.1 of Anoplopoma fimbria. Classification (NCBI taxonomy): domain Eukaryota; kingdom Metazoa; phylum Chordata; class Actinopteri; order Perciformes; family Anoplopomatidae; genus Anoplopoma; species Anoplopoma fimbria. The sequence continues at coordinate 11,123,323 of NC_072469.1, forward strand.
CAGCAAACTGTTTGGCGGCATTATGGATGTGGTGGCAAGAATCTCCATCAACATCCAAGAGGTTTTGGCAGTGCGTCCCTCTGATTCTGGTCTCCAGCCCAGACTTGCTCCCACGCATGACATTACAGGAGTCCATCATCATACTGATGAGGTTGGCAAAGGGAATGTTATGGTCATTGAAAAAGGTCACCAAGGCCGTTTCCAAATATTGAGCCGTTCCCTTTAGGACTTCAATGGAGCCAAGGTGTTCAACAACCACATGCTTAAGCTCCTGATTAAAGTAGCACACAAGAATGGACAACACCTTCTTATTTGAGTTTGATGTGCTCTCATCTAAATTAATTGAGAATGGTGTTGATCTGATGCGCTCATACGTCCTCTCGGAGAAGGTGTGCCCCAGGCCCTGGACCATCTTGTATGAGGCAGCAGTCCGGGACAGCTTCATGCCCGTCAAAGCTGGTTTATCCCGAGCCAGTGTCTGGGCAAGCTCAACAATGACAGGAGCTACAGATAGGGGGAGGGAATGTTCTGCAATGGTTCCAAGAACCAGTGCCTGAAAAAAAAAAAATTGTTAGTATTTTATATGATACCACTTGCAAAGCACATTCTTTATTAAAAAAACGATTTCCTTGTCTGCTTATCTAGGCTTAATGTAATGATCTATGACAACAACTAGCACATACTGGCTAACCAACACTCACTTCTGCATTTGCTACCCTTTCAAAGAGTGGTACTGGCACCTTCACTCTTTCCCTCATCTGCTCAGGGCCTGGCATTGAGGAGCTCTGCTGTGATGGGCCGGGCATTGATGAGCTCTGTTGTGATGGGCCAGGCATTGATGGTCCCTGCTGTGACTGGCCCTGAGTTGTTGACACTAATATGCTACGTGTGGTCATAATACCCACCACCTTTTGGGTATGTTTTTCTGTTTTACAGTGTGCCAAAAGGGCATGGGAGCCCTTGGTAGAATAATTTATCTCTTTGCAGCAGAGGCTGCATCGGGCATGGCCTGGTTTGTCAATTTTTTTGAAAAATTGAGAAAGTGGAAACACATATTCTACTCCCTTCACATTGCTCTTAGAGTCTAGCTTCAGCCAGGACCAGGACCATTTGCACCTTACTCCTGCCTCTAGTTGAGCCACAGTAATGGCATCCTCCTCCTCAAAATCTCTCATTCTGAAAACAAACTGAAGTGGGAGAGTGGTAAATTTGCTAGCTAGGCTTTCATACTTAGAACAACTAAAACGTGCTTTACATTGCAATAAACAGGCATATTATAAAACAGTTAAGGTATAAAAAGGCATTTTAAATATTGGCTAGCTAACTACGTTGGCAAGCCAAAAGAAAAAAACTAACTTGATAAGGTAACCTGCATAATTACTTATTGTATTGTATATAATATACAGATTGCTTACCGTAAAACGAGAGCAGCTTCCTTAAGTGTTGTAACGTTGTGTCTCGCTGGACAGCCGGCATGAAGGACCGTTGTGAACAATTTTTTCTATATTTTTGCTAACGGGACGTAACGGTGCGTTTCAACGCGTAATTCCGCCTCGTCATCATTAAACAAAAGTCATTATGAAACGCAAAAAACAAATAATGATCAAATAAAATACATATTAATATGTATCTACTGATCTGTGCTTTAAATGTCATTTATATGATTACAATGATCCCAAACATTTTAATAATCAAAATCGCTGAATTTGACCATGTCCTGTTCATACAGAGAGGAGACTCGTGAGATGAGGCAGCGACAATCCCTCACACACTGGGTTGAGCGCATGCCTTTTGCTTTCTCATTGTTTGTCATCCCTGAAATATTCGTATTTTATTTTACAATTTATATTTGTATTTTATTATGTCGTTTGTATCCATAGAATAGGTAGTGTATTTCACATATGTGTAGAAGCTATTTAGACATAAAACCACCGTGAAAAAGCATGGGGGCGTGCGAGAGCCTGGAAAATGGACTTCCCTTCCAGTGAAGGTATAAATAATGGGAGACCAATGCCAGGGCTAAAAGGTTTGCTTCAAACGACGGAACATAAAATAACTCGATCGACTCCTCACATTGAAAGACAAACTGCTTTGAAAATATTTGGAACCTCAAGAATAGATTTGACTCTGGACGAACGGAATAAATATTAGCAAGGGGAGGTAGGGGGCTTCTCACCCCTCATTCGCTAACATTACATCGATATCAGAGTAAGCCTTTGCTCCGTTGATTTTCCATTATTTATTTTAGGTTTTTTTTTTTAATGTGAAGGTATGGTAGGTACATTTAACGTTGTTTTCTCGCTTAGATTTTTCAAAGGTTCCTGAGAAATAGACACTGTACTATCCGATAACACCGTTATTGTAACCAGCAAAAATGGTTGTGATTTGCGATGCGTATGTCAGCGAACTGTCTGACATTAGCACGTTAGCCTACGTTAGAAAGCCTGACGTTTTTGAAGCGTACCAACGTCACTCCTGTCTAGTACGGCATCAAGGCAGCTACAGACCCGAAGATGACATGATTACACGGGTTGGCCAAACGAACAAGCTTGGAATAAATATTTATGACAGCTTGCGTTCGCCGATTACTTGGACGCCCCCCCGAAATATTTTTATTGCAGATCTCCATGAATCACACAAATGACCTTTTTCGGAACAAAAACGGCGAATTTCGCCGAAAGGTGAGAAGTTTGCATCCCTGACAAGCTTTCAGCTGGTAGTACTGTCGTTGTGGAACCCAGTTCATCACGCTGTGTACCTCGAAACATACTGATTGGCAGAGTTGTGTCTCCCTTGTGGGGAGATGGTTGGGTTCCGGTGAAAATAATCAATCCAACCACAAACAAAATCACGCTGCGAAGAAATGCAAAAGTAGCCGATGTGTTTCCATGTATTGCATTGGAGGACTTTGAGGATGGCTCAGAGAGTTCATCAGAATGTCAGGAAGGTCGATGATGGGAGCTGTAATGGCAGTTTAACAGCGCGTAGTTCCATTAATGGCAGTGTGGCAAGTGGGAGCTCTAAGCTTGGGGACATGGGACTTGAGGCGTTGTCTGTCGAAGACTGTGATGTGTCCCCGGTTTGGAAGGAGAAACTGATTGATTTGATTGTGAAATATGAAGGTGTGTTTTCAAGGCATAATTTGGATTGTGGAAAGGCTACTGGTTTTTGTCACCGCATCCGGTTGACAGATGATAGACCTTTCCGGTTGCCGTATCGGAGACTCTCCCGGCTCATTACCAGAAGTTGAGAGAGACACTGGATGACATGGAAGAGCGAGATATAATCAAGAAATCCAATAGTGAGTACGCTTCTCCTTTGGTACTCTGTTGGAAGAAAAATGGACAGCTGAGGTTATGCACAGATTTTCGCTGGCTGAACGCTCGCACAGTCAAAGATGCACATCCATTGCCTCATCAGGCAGACGTTTTGGCGGCTCTGGGGGGTAATGCATTTTTCAGTACAATGGACCTGACATCTGGCTACTACAATGTGCCACTACATGAAGACGACAAGAAGTACACTGCTTTCTCATCACCTCTTGGGTTGCATGAGTATAATCGTATGCCACAGGGACTGTGTAACAGTCCAGCTACTTTTATGAGAATAATGCTATTACTATTTTCGGTGATCAAAACTTCCTCTCCTTGCTCTGTTACCTCGATGATGTGTTAGTATTTGGCAGGACGGAGCAAGAGAGCCTTGAGAGACTTGAGGTTGCGGGAGCATAATCTGAAGCTTTCTCCAGCAAAGTGCAAGTTTCTGCAGAGATCTGTGAAGTTTTTGGGACACATGGTTTCCCAGGAAGGGATCGGCACCGATTCTGACAAGGTAAAGGCTATTGTTAATTTGAGCGAGTCTGATATTCTGGAGAGCGATGGTGCCACACCTTCTGTTGAAAAGATTCGTTCATTCCTTGGCATGGTCGTGTACTACCAACATTTCATTGAGAACTGTTCTGTGATTGCTAAGCCGCTTTTCCAGCTCTTTTCGGGGACAAAGCAGCCAAGAAAGGCACGTGGTAAAAAGCGCCGAAATGTGGTGCGAAGGCTCACTCCCGACGATTGGACCTCAGAGTGTAAGATGGCTTTTGAGGCTTTGAAGCGTGCTTTAGTTGATCAGGCTTTGTTGGCACACCCTGACTTCGCTAAACCCTTCATTCTGTCTGTCGATGCTTCCACCAGCGGATTGGGGGCTGTGCTTTCGCAGGTTCAGGACGGTTGTGATACGGCTAGGCCTATTGTATTCGCTAGTAAGTCATTGACTCATGCTCAGTCTAAGTACCCAGCTCACAGACTCGAGTTCCTTGCCATGAAATGGGCCATCCACGATAAGTTCAGTCATTGGTTGCAGGGGCATAAATGTACTGTGTGGACGGACAACAACCCTTTGAAGTAAATTCTGACTAAACCGAAACTGGATGCCTGTGAACATAGGTGGGTGGCTAAACTGGCTCCGTTTGATTTTGACATTCAGTACATTCCTGGTCCAAAGAACACAGTGGCGGATGCTCTGAGCAGGGAGCCTTTTGTGAGACGTGGGGTGATGCATAGGTTGATAAGAACTCCTTATGAGGTGTTGGTGAGAGAGGCAGATGGAATTTCCTTGCCTCAAGTACAGGATATGTTTCGATATTGTAATGATCACAGGCGAGGTAGTGAGCGAAGTACTTTGATATCAGGTTTATTAGATTCCAACATAGGACCAACAGGCGCAGCTCAACCGGAAAACACACACCTGAGAACTCCCGCCCGGAAGTAAACCCCCCAGGGACCCCCTCTCAGACGGCCCGCCCCTTCCTCCCAAACCCTGTGACGCTACAATATTCTTATGAGCAACCAGGAACGGGGAGACAGACTTTGGCTGTCCCAAACTCGTCTGGAGTCTGTGGGGGTGAGATGGTTGCTGCGGGTAGGATATCAGTCGATGAAGTGTCTGCTGTTTTGGATGTGCATCGTCATTGGCACGAGGGTGCTTCACTGAGAGCCGTCTCTCATGTCCAGCATTTGCAGCAGATGGCATCAGTGGATCAGAACCCGTCAACCGTTTTCACTCATGAAGAACTGCAGGAGATGCAGTCTCAGGATTCCACGTTGAGCAGAGTGAAGTTCTTTATAGACAGAGGCCGCCGTCCGTCACGCAGGGAAAGAGTTCATGAGTCTGAGGAAATTAATAAAACATTGAAGCAGTGGGATAAACTCACAAACCGGCTAGGTGTTCTGTACCGTGTTTCTAAACATCCGGTGAGCAAAAAGAAAGTTTTCCAGTATGTTGTTCCAGTTTCTCTGAGAAGCCGAGTGTTGAAAGGTGTACATGATGACGCTGGTCATCAGGGGCAGCAGCGCACTTTGTGGCTTGCTAGGCAACGTTTCTATTGGAATACTATGGCTGATGACATTAGATCACATGTGGTGCAGTGTAAGAGGTGTGTGTTGAGCAAGGCTCCAGAGCCTGAAGCCAGAGCACCACTTGTGTCCATAGTCACTACTGCACCGTTGGAGTTGGTGTGTGTGGATTTTTGGTCAGCTGAAGACATGAGCAACAAGTCTGTTGATGTGTTGGTGGTTACTGATCACTTTACCAGGATGGCTTGTGCCTATCCTTGTCCAAACCAAACCGCCAAGACAGTCGCTCGTGTGCTGTGGAACAATTTATTTTCGGTGTACGGATTTCCGGCACGCCTTCATTCAGATCAGGGGGCTAATTTTGAGAGTTCCCTCATTGCCGAGCTCTTACAACTGGCAGGTGTTGAAAAATCTCACACAACACCATGCCATCCCATGGGCAACGGTCAGGCGGAACGCTTTAACCGCACTTTGGGTGCGATGATCCGAGCTTTGCCACCACGTTCAAAGTCAAAATGGCCCCAGATGCTGAAAGCGCTGACATTGGCCTATAACTGTACGGTCCATGAGACTACCGGGTTTCCACCTTTTTTCTGATGTTTGGTCGTACTCCTCGCTTACCTGTTGATGTGATGTTTGAGAGTGTTCTTTTGGATGGAGAGACTGTGAATGTTGATGCATATGTTCGGTCTTTAAGAAGGGACCTGAGGGAGGCAACCTTACTGGCTCAGAGGAACATCAGTAAGCAGCAGGCGAAACAGGCAGAGGGGTATAACAAGAAGGTGAAGGGGTTTTCTGTTGAAGTAGGAGACAGGGTCCTGCTATCAAACAAAGGGGAGAGAGGTAAAAAGAAGCTGGCTGACCATTGGGAGGGGGTGGTGTATGTGGTTGTGGGTAAAAATGGGGGTCTTCACACATATAACATTCGCCATCCTGTGTCAGGTCGGATTAAGACAGTTCATCGGAACTTGATCATGCCTGTTCATTTTCTACCACTACCTTCTTGGGGGGAGGGTGATAAGGAGATCAGCCTCTCTTCTTCCACTACTGGTCAGAGTCAAGATTCTGCGGGTACCTCGAGTCAGAGGGAGCAGAGTGATACTAGGACCGCTCGTTGGGTATCTGATCTTGCCGAGTCTCAGGTTGATGATAGCGAAAGTGCACGTCCAACATGTGGAGTGGATGGTGGTGTGACTGCTGAGCTGCAGGCTCAGGTGGGCATGGGATCTGTTGGTTCACCTTTCAGCATACGTCAGACATCGGACAGGTCATTCAGTGTTCAGAGTATTGTGTCTGCTGTCAGTGATTCCATGCGTTCAGTTGGGACTTCATGTGGGGAGTCGGCAGGGGAAAGTGAATCTACAACTGTGTCTAGGTTAAGGGAGCAGGAGACGGCGAATTCCTTAAGAGGGGGATTTCGGACCAGGTTAGGTAGACTGGTTAGACCAGTAAACAGACTTATCCAGACGATGTCAACAAAAATTGCCAACTAAGGGATTTTTTTTATTAGGGTGAAAAATGTTTCAAAAAAGGAACATGGGATTTTGGGGGAGCATAACTTTGTGGGTGGGTTGCAGTTGTCTGTTATCTTAGGTACACATTACTGACATTGTGTTTTTCCATAGCCTTAAAATGTATATATGGCACGTTTTCCCATGGTTGAGCGTGTGACTGATCACCTCACGTTTATCCTGATCCTTAGTTGGATAGTTTCTTAACTGGTTTGGCTGGTTTATATGGTTAGTAAGGGAAAGGCACAGTTGTACCTGTAGACGCTGTATATAAGAAAACAAAGTTATAAATTATATCTTGTGGGTGAGAAGGGTCATGTAGTCATATAGCGCAAAACAGTGGAGGTGAATGTAGTAGTAGTATTTTGTTGTTGCGCTATATGTATTGAATAACAGTAAATTCCCGCAGCTACTAAAGTAGACACTCTTATTTTGAAGGGGGGTCGGCGAGTACTGGCGGAAGTGGAGTGGGAGTTTTTTGACAATGACATTACCCGCGCTTCCATGGGTGGGGCTTCCTCTTTGCCTTGGACTCCCTTGGGAAGGCGATGAGCAAGCAGCCACTTCATCCAGACATTGTTTTGTTTCCACAATTGCAGGTATATGCTGGAGGTCAGTGTGGAAGACAAACTCTGAAAAGCCCTGTTATCGGTTTAGCTGTTGCTGGACAGACAATAAAAACAATTGTAAAGACGTATTCGAAGTGTGTCTTAAAAATACATTCACAACGCAGAAGTAAAGACACTACACTAGCAGACAGTTTATCTCTGACAAAGTGAAAAAGGTTTGTTTCAAATTTTTGCGAATCTATTAAAAATTGAAACGAAAAAATAACATGTACATAAGTATTCACAGCCTTTGCCATGACACTCAAAAGAGCTCAGGTGCATCCTGTTTCCACTGATCATCCTTGAGATGTTTCTACAACTTGATTGGAGTCCACCTGTGGTAAATCCAGTTGATTGGACATGATTTGGAAAGGCACACACCTGTCTATATAAGGTCCCACAGTTGACAGTGTATGTCAGAGCACAAACCCAGCCATGAAGTCCAAGGAATTGTCTGAGACCTCTGAGACAGGATTGTATCGAGGCACAGATCTGGGGAAGGGTACAGAAACATTTCTGCAGCATTGAAGGTCCCAATGAGCACAGTGGCCTCCATCATCCGTAAATGGAAGAAGCTTGGAACCACCAGGACTCTTCCTCTTCGTTCTTTATTTTTAATAGATTTACAAACATTTTGAACAAACTTTTTTCATTTTGTCATTATGGGGTATTGTGTGTAGAATTTTGAGGAAAAAAATGAATTTAATCCATTTTGGAATATGGCTGTAACATAACAAAATGTGGAAAAAGTGAAGCGCTGTGAATACTTTCTGGATGCACTGTATGAATGATTTTGGTCATTTAAATTTCAGCAAGAGACATGAATGCTGAGCAGCATTTAGTATGGCGTAATTATATAGATTGCCTTATTGTTAACAACCCCAATATGACTGACTTCTAGTGCCTTTTCTTCACTGAAAGGACCCCCTGGATGGTACTTTATCATGTTGAATCTTCCATAGGGGCTCCCAAGAGTGAACCTCTACTGCTCTTGATGTTGATTCATTAAGTTGTTGACCACTATACTGTGGTACAAATTATTTGCCTCAACATGTTTTGAATAGGCATTGACTGTCAATAAATGAAAAAACAGAATTCACTGTTCATTATTGGTGGTCGAAAAAAAGCTACGTGTCCATGCATTTCAATTATGAGACACTTGAAATGACAAGTGTAAGTCAATACGCCAATGCTGCTATGTGAGTGCACTCAATACACCTGGGAGTTAAGTCACATGGAGTTAATTGATGAGCCCTGCTCACTACAAGACAGCTGAAGAGAAGAAAGGGAATCGTAATGTCAGCCTCCTTCTCAGACATCTTGTGTAAGGCAACGCTGAGGCTGACACACATTTGTGTTGTGTTTGATCACTGTGTAAGCAGTAACAGTGAAAAACAGGTGGACTGCAACACTAGATAAGATGCCATTAGCACATTGTATGTTTTGCACGTAAAACAATGTTCTGTAAAGTAATGCATTAGTACAGCTGTTAGATAAATGAAGTTTAGTGGAATAGAAGTAGAGCCCTTCTGCACTGTGATATCCAAGGACAGAGACTTTAGAATTGAACTCACCACGAGCCTGCTTGAAGTATATTCAGGCATATGGCAAACACACAATGTGAAAATCCTGAGTAAATATATGTATGTACACACAGGCAAACATACACAATGCCTCTAATCTTTGGCCACTTGGGGTCAGTGGAAAAAAGTAATGAAGGTATCCTTAACATACCACCTTTGAAGTAGATACAGTTAACCTCTTGCTAGCAGACAGTTTATCTATGAGCTCGATGAACTGGTGGGTGCAGGGCTGATGACTTTCAGGTGGAACTAACCAGAGCGGGACACACATTCAGAAATGGCTTGAGTCCACATCAAGTGTTTAGGATGCAATATTCCAGATTTTTTTTAATTTTTTTTATAAAATGTTACAATGCTGAAACATAGCAGCATGACAGACATGTCAAACAGATGAGTGTGTATGTGTGCGTGTAGGTGCTGGCTGCTCATTATGCTGCTATTGGACGAGATTCGACTGTTGACACCCAATGTCAACAGTCACGTTCACTTTCATATCCATCAAATGCATTTTTCTTTATTATGATTTGTTTCTCCAGTATCTTGATTCTGACACATCCTTGGAAAGCCTTTGATAAACCCTGGGACTTTATAGGGGAAATACGAAAACTCACGAGCACTGAAAGTCAATTTCCACCAAATATCAGGACTATCAGCTTACACACACACACACACACACACACACACACACACACACACACACACACACACACACACACACACACACACAGTACCATCAAGGTCCAGCAATGGAAAGAGAAGGAAACTCATTTGTTGCTGGTAAAAATGAAATCTTGAACGTGTCACCCCCGTCTTGTCAGACCATCCACCACAGCATCTTCTGACATTGTTTACATTTCTCGCGTCCGTCCTCCGTGTCACACCAGCCTGAGGGGAATACGGGACATCATTTACATAATGTGTCATATCGTCTCAGTGCAAGACAGTCATCCTCAGTCTTCATTTTATGAGAGCCACTCCCCTTGCTCTAGAAGGCCAACTGAATGGGAGGTTCCCTGACACAGAAGAACAACGCTATGTGGCAACACAACGGTTCCCCAGCAACAATACTAAGCCTCAGGTTCCCTTCCCCATACTCAACTGGAGCATGTAATAGAGCAACAAATATCTTACAAAGACAACGACTTTCATTTCATGCATTGCTGAATACAAGCAAGCAAAAGTCAAGATCAGGATAGAGTTGCTCTTATTTATACCTACTATATCAAGGAATACCGTGAGAGCTAGGGAGAAATTGAATGGAAGAGAGAGAAAATCACTCATCATTCTTTTTTTCTGGAATGAGATTCAGGTGAACGACATGTTGCTCTTCTTGACATGCTTCATCAAGATTTACTTCCTACATACATCAACATTTCAGAGAAGAAGCAATTTTATCACATTCACATTCTCGACATGCATGTGTTTTCTTTAAGGTTGGGTTATTCAACTGTTAAAGCAAAAAGCAGTGACCTAGGTTACCACATACGCTAATCAATAAGGTTATACATAATTTGACCGCTAGCACTAGCTGAGTCAACCTTAGTTGGGTAATAACTGAAGGTTTTTACCTTGCCATCAGACAGAGATTTTTTGACAGGGAACATTATCTAGTCCAGGCCAGTGTCTATGCTCTTTTCGGAGCCACCATACTCCATTAAAAAAAATAAAAAGTAATTTTGCCTTGTAGGAAACAGGAGTTGCTGGTCTACCACTGACTTAAGGAGATGCTGACTACAACATCAAAGCCATCTGCATGGCACCATCTTATATTTCTGAACTTATAACCCAATGCTCTGCACCAAGATTACTCAGATCTTCTGACAAATTGCTCTTAAATATCCAATGGTCCAGACTCAAAGGAGGACAGTGCTTTTACCATTTTAGCTCCAACACTATGGAATTGCCTCCCCATCTTTGTAAGTCAGTTGAAAAAAAATTGTATAGAGCTACTTGTATAGCTGTATAGTAGTATAAATATGAATTTCTTGCGTGCAATTCCTTTCATTTTTATGTCTTCTAACTCTCTTTATTTGTTTTATTTTTTACTCTATGTTCCTGTTTTTAAATGATACAGGAGTTTTCATGCTTTCTACTATTACAGTTTTTTTATTAACTGTCAAGCACTATGGAACTATTTTTTTTTCTTCTTTTAAGTGCTGTATATACGAAGATTACTTACTTACTAATTACTGCACCAAAATAATGCCCTGAATGTAAACAATACAGGATTTTTTTCTTTTTATATTTAAAGAATTGTTTGTAGCATTCAGGGTATCTATTGGGAGGGAAGGAATATTATGTTGAGAAGTATGTTTTCTTTTTCTGTCAAGCCCCCGTTTGATGATATAGGAACATTGTAAGCCCCCCCGACCGCACCCACCCCAAATGGGTCGTACCTTCTTTGTTTTGAATTAATTGCATTATAATATATAAACTCTATAAAATATTTGTTTTTCTTTCTAAAATAAGTACATATCACTTCACTTTTCCACTTCACAGTTTATTGTTCAGTTTGTTTTACTGAAAAAAAAATAGCAATAATAAAATCAATTTCCAAAGGACTTTAGATTGCTTTCAAGTAGTGCTTTCAGACATATTAATTGCATGACATTCTTGAATATATTTTCAAGTAAAATTAACTTCAAATGTTATGCCGTTGTTGTGGTGCTCGCGTCGCCTGTTACAGCTGTAGCAGACTTGCCATCTGATTTGCGCTTTGTACCAGTCACAAATGTGTCCATCTTGGTACATCGCTTCCTTCCTATCTCTTATCTTTTTCTCTTTCTGTGTCGCTCTGTGTCTTTCTTGCTCTCTTTGTGTCACTGTGTGTGTCTCTCTTTCGCTCTCTGTCTCTGGTTTTGCCGCGTCTGTAACATGAGCCGCTCTGGGGGGCGTGGTTGGAACACAGTGCATGACACGTCGGTTCCGCTTGATTTCTTTTTATTTCTTTTTTATTTCTTAGGTGCAACCATATGATATAGTGCCCTATCTTTACAACTTGTTTGCAATTGTATTTGTTATAATTTTATTTTATATTGTTTTACCGGTGTGTGTGTGTGTGTGTTTGTGTGTGTGTTTGTGTGTGCCTGTGTGTGTGGGTTGGTGATGAATCCGCGCCCCCCCTGTAGTTCCACTGCGCCCCCCAAGGGGGCGCGCCCCAGTTTGGGAACCACTGCCTTAGAGTGAGCTGTTTATATCCTAGTAGCCTAGAATAAACAAGCCAAACACCGAGTGGCGAAAGGGTCATTCAGGTCCTCAGGTTTCGGCGACTGCAATCGTAGTTTTCCAACATACTGGACTAACAGGAGAAGTTTTTAGTTGGCTCCAATCTGCGACCTCACCACTAGATGCTGCCAAATCTGCACACTGGACCTCAACAGATTTGAAAAGGGAAGGAAGGAAATGCATCCACCATGTTTGTTAGAGCTGAATAATACACACGTCCTTTCTGGACCAAAACACTGACAGTAAATATAAGTAAACAGTTGATACATTTGATAATTCCCTCAAAAAATCCCTCAATTGATATGAAAATATAGTGTCCATAACATGCAGAAAATCCTTCTTTATTGCTATCCACTTCTGAGTAATGACTATTGAGTGTTTTTTTATGTAAGGAATATAAAATGAGGGACTTGGAACACAACACTTGGAACACAACACATTATTAATATGCTTGATTCAAATGCTCTTTTGTATTCAACTATCTTGCAACATTAGTGTGAGCTTAGTCAGTGTGTGTGGGTCTGGTGATCAGCGATGAGTGACACTAGTGACAGTAGAGGAGAAATTGCAGAGCGTAGGCCTGAAAGTAAACAATAGACTTTAATTGGACTACACATTTGTAAAAATGAAGGCTACTTTGCCAATGTTAATGTCATGTGTAGGTTACTTCTATGACTTTGCTTTATGGTCTCAATCTTTAGTTTCAAGTCTTCCTCAATACAGCATAATGTTCATTGTGTTAATTATGTGTCAATTTAAGGCGGGGCTACCTTCTGATTGAAGTTTCTCTACCAGAGCGTTGTCCGGTCTGTGAGTCAACAACAATGCTTAAGTTATTATGAATCAACCAAATGGAGGCTGCTGCTGTAAAAAAACACAGTGAACTGACAAAACAACTCAATCTTTCTTTCTCGTAAGCTTTGCTCTATGGCAAATTATCCTAACTCAAGTGTAGCTCAAGAGTCAGCTAGCTACTATGGGCTGGAAGAGCGACCACTTTGGTATTCACAGTTAGCCGGCAAGGTAGTGTCATTAGGAAAAAGGCCATTATGAAATTTAAAAATTAATAATTTTAATGATTTCACAAATTATCTTTTAATTCATCCAATTGACATAATATATTAATATGAAATGTATTTACAATGATTTAATTTTTTTAAAAATTGAACATTATGGGGCTCAATAAATGGCAGCCTGTTCCCCTTGGGTGTCTCCCTTTGGACGTGGTCAGGCCTGACTGGCTGACCTCAGGGCAGAACCACCACAAGCTGAAAGGGATGACATCTCCCAGCTGGTCTGGATGTTCCAGGAAGAACACAAAAATGTTGAGGAAAATAACATTTGGTTTGCTCTCTTGCTATTGCTACTTTGTCTCTGAACCGAATTGAACGGATGGATATGTCAAAACAAACACAACAAATGTTGATTGGTTCACTTGTAAATGCAATGCTAAGTCAGAGTAATATGCAAGTTGTGTCCTGACTAACCCGACATTGCTCATTTAAAAAAAAGGGGGATAATGTGATGGAAAATAAATACGGATGATTCCATTCAGAGGATGTAGTTAAAGTCAACAGCACTCAGTGGGAAATGTATACGTTTCTCCAGGCGCTGCTGTGTTTTTCTCTGGCTGACGCTGACAATGTGCACTACAGCTAAAGCAAAGACCTCAGAGCGTCCAGGGCATCGCCCCACAAGACGGGTTGTTTGAGGAGTCACGTGGCTGCTTCAAAATAACAGAATAAGAAACAGATGTGTGTAAATACAGATTGCATGTCAATACAGCCATACTGTCTTTAAATCAGCTGATTAACAGCTGATTCAAACTGAAAAGCTCTCTAGCGTTTCATGACATTTACTGATGCAGTTGTAACGCAGTTACAATGTGTTTACTATGCATGCACATGTGGTGACATATGTTGATAATGAACATTTCAAGCCGAGTCGCTTCTGCATGAATTCTGCATCTGTTTGCACAGTTGTGTCTTCTAGGAAAGGCTTTATTAGAGCTGACATTTGAATTCTACTTCAGGGATTTATAATGTCTACAAGCTGAGTGATATACAATAATATGTGTAATATATAGTCAGACACTGGTGCATGTCTCCTTCTTTGTGCTATTGTACAAAGCTCTTAGGTTGTGTGGTGCGACATCATAAAAAGGCAAAAGTGTTATTTCCTTATACATTGGCAACCATGACAACACAAATGTGGGAAATAGTCTGCAGAGAGACTTTCGTATGTCTTTGTAGTCTTGCCTCAATGAATCCGACAAATGAGGACGTGTGTGGCAACTTTTGGACGGCCAGAAAGGCTTAATGGTGGTGCACTCTGTCGTACACACAAAATTGTGCTGCTATTTAAGCAGAGTAACTAATGGAAAACAATACCTTCAGTACAAAGTCCAAATCCTGCATTACATTCACACCTCCTCACACCTGGCCAGTCACTGTACGAAGTGGGTGCGCTTGTTGGGGTGTTGATTTCGTTCAGTTTCAGAAAAGTGTTGGGAACAAGATCCCTCACTGGCTTCCCACTTGCCAGTTGTGTCTTTTGGGGCGCCACCTGCAGTCAACACCCCATGGTATTGAACCCGGGTATGTGCAGTCTGTTGGTAAGAGTTCCAAGTGGCTAGATCTACGATAGATGATGTGCGCTGTGTAAAGATACATAAAAAAACATACATAAAAAAAAAATCTGTTTTACAGATAATAGACTCCAGTTCAAATCTCTTGATTAATCATCTATAAATTACATTGGAAAACAATACACTAAGAATTACACGAGACTCTGCAAAAGAGAAAAACAGAACAAGGACCTGGAGGTCCACATTACGACCATAATTCTGGCAAATCAACTTCAATTCATATTCAGTGGATCCACCCCAATCAAAACCATAAGACATGGTCAGATATAGAACAAACTGTTTGTAAAGACATTCAGATTTCCGACTTACCCTTTTTCAGTCCATCAAACGCCATGCTTGTTTCAAAACATTAAGAAACGCAGAAGCTCTGACCCACCTGAACCAGAACCATCTCATTTTAAACCTGGAACATCCCGAGTACCAAGAAACCACTTAATTTCTGCACAGCAAAAACATCTACTTCCTCTCTAAAAAAAAACAACCTACAACTCATTCAGTGAAATACTCCACAGAACACACTACACTGGGCAACACATGTGTAAAAGCCCAGACAGCTCTGTTAACACCACCTGGGACTGAACACCTGTCACTATCTGTCCTCCTGGTCGGCAGCTACCCATTATCCCCCTCACTGTGCTTAGGAGACATATCAACAATCAATCTAACAAAAAACAAACACTAGATCACTCCCTGTAGATCTAACTAACGCCTGGTGAACTGGAATTCAAGGAACACCTCACATATCGCACACTGGAAATTCTGAATAATAGATTACATCTCTATGGAAAATTGAACCACCTCTGTCATAGCAATGCAACAGAACTCCACTCCATCTGGTCATCTCTCATTCATTTCTTACAAACCTGATTCCATTCCATATTTTTGCTCTATTTTAATTAATTTAAATTTGGCCTATCTGCCAATAATTGGATCACATTCATCTGTATTAGTTCCTACACATTTGTCAGAATCTACATGAATGCATACATACATAAATACTTACAAACATACTTATATACATACATACATACATACATACATACATACATACATACATACATACATACATACATACATACTTATATACATACATAAATACATATTCTAAAAGACTGGGAAGAAAGTCAATAGTGATGATGTTAATGATCATGTTGCAGTTAATTGCAGTGTTTTAATATTAATAAAACAAAATGAAATGCATTTGTTTCACCAGTGTTAATATTACAAATATTTTTATAAATATTATTAAACAACTCCTCAACCTCCTTAACATAAAAAAATCTATTTTCCACCAATTGATCAATGCATTATTATTTTTGCATATGTATTCAATTTTACATTTATTAATTTGATCAACACTCACCAGCCAATGAGCTCCTCCGTAGACTGACTACGCACACACAAACACTAAGCTGTGTGTGCCAGCTGTGCGCCACATTCATCATGTGAATATTGCTGGGAGAACACAAATTAACTCATTTGCACCTAACCCTAAGAAACAACTTCTTGGTGGATTAAAAAAGGAAGCAGGATTTCAAAACCCTGCCCCTCTGGAAGCGACCTATAAGCTGCTGAATAGCCTTCACTCTCTTCTGGGAAAGGACGGCTTTCATTGACTGCGAGTGGAGTGTCATGCCCAGGTAACCTACCCTCTGACTGGGTGTAAGATTGCTCTTCGAGTAGTTCACCGTAAGGCCAGTTGGCTCACATGACCAAGGAGCATCGCTGCATCTCTGACTGCCCGCTGCGCAGTTGGAGAAATGAGTTGCTAATCGTCCAGGTATGGTAAAATTGTCAAACCTCTGGCTTGCATTGGAGAAAGGGTGGCTGCCACGCACCTTGTAATTACGCGAGGGGCCAGTGAGAGACCGAATGGCATCACTTTGAATTGGTATACCTTTCCTTGGAAGGCAAACCTGAGGACCTGCCTGTGGTGAGGTGCAATAGGCACGTGGAAATAGGCATCCTTGAGGTCTATTGACACAAACCAGGCCCCCCACGCCACTGACTGGAGAATATCTGCCAACATCTTGAACATTCGAAATGACAGAAACTTTCTCAAGTCTAGGATTGGGTGGAACCCGCCATCCTTCTATGGAATTAAAAAATACACTGAGTAGAACCCACCGAGCCGTGCATGCCACTCTACAGGCTCGATTGCCTCTTTGTCTAACAGGGCGAGGTATTTTTCGGGGTCCCTGACCACAGTCATTCTGACCCCGCAGAAAGTGGGTGGCCGGCATCGGCACTGTAGTGTGTATCCCTTGGAGAGACGTCAGACCCCAAGGGTCTCCCTCTCCCAGTAGCTGAGGTGCTGCTGAGAGAAGCATTCAACGCCGGCCCCTCGCACATCAGGTCTGACCCCCCCGACTCCTAAAGCCTTTGGGGGGACAACCACAAGGGGCTGGTGCTCTTGGCATCTGAAAGGCTGGCCGGGAAGGAGCCCGGCTGCGCTGCTCATTGTGCCCAGGATAGTGAGTGGCTCTAGGTTGTACAAGCAGTCGGATAAGATTGGCTGGGATGAGGTGGCAAAAGATCCCTTTGTCTCAGAACTGGAACCGGGGCCCATCGCAGGCCCGCAAACCACTGCCTGGCTTGTTCTGCCTGCACACGGCGCTCTAGTGCCTGCTGAGCAGCTAGCACAAACATCTGACCTGGAACCACTGGAAGTGAATGAACAGTGCGACGACAACCCTCCGACAAAGGGGACTGCGTTAGCCAGACCTGGCGGCGTGCCAACGTCACTGTTGACATCAACCGTCCAAGCTCCCTAGACATGTAAGCAAAACCCTGAAGGGAAGCATCACTTATACATGTCATGTACACATGACATCTATTGCTTCAGTCCTGGTTGTGACGGTTGTTTTGGTCGGCTTCTTCCTCCTGACTTTAATAACTGACTCGCGTTCATACTGGTAGGGCAGCACAGATGCTGCTAATATCGCTCATCGAGCTACGACAGTGTTTTGGAGCTCGGGGAGCTGAATTCTGTTGGCGGGAAGGGGCGACATTTCCGCATATGCGCAACACGGTTGACCAATCGCAACAGAGCGGGCTAGCTGACCAACCAGGGCAGACTTGGCAGTCTGGGGGGAGGAGCAAGCCTCTAACAGAGCGTTTCAAAGAGAAAGTGAGAAGAGAGAAGAGGACAGCCAGGATGAGAAAAACAAAGGCGGGTTTTGAGCATTAACGCATATAAACATGTTGTAACTGTAACTTGAGATAAAAAAATATGCACCTGAAAAAGAGCATAATAGGGCCTGTTTAAGATAATGTCTACTGAGGTCTGCAGCAGGCTTACTGCTACACATAGATTTTCATAGTCCGGCTGATGCTCAGAACGGGCGTTATACCAGACTTGGCGTTGGGTTCCGTTGTTCTGGGGGTCTATGCATGGTGCTCCCTGTTTTGGCTTAGTAATCGCTTGGCAGTTCCAGGGAGCATTTTAAGAGCGGAGCCACAAGCGCCGAGTATAACTGCATTTCCATTGTTGCAATATATGGATAAAAAATCTATGACGTGAGTGTTCCTGACTAAATATACTTTGAAGTCGAAAACTACTTTTAATGTAAATACTTTATTTGCAGAACACAAGGTCATAAAGTCCTAGAGAGACTGCAGGACTCACAGCACAGGACAACTGTGGCACCTTTGAACATTAGCATTATCACTGAGGTGGGATTCTACCAGTAACTAAACCTCTTCTGTCCCTCCAGATGTGTCCACTCATGACTCCATCTATGCAGTTTCCACACTACCAGTTACACAAAAACAAATAAAGTGCACCCCCAATGCCTCAAACAAAGCGATGATTACATTGTGGCATTGACATTTGAAGCAGCCCCTTGCCAAGTCGGCCCAAAACTCATTGCTCACCCTGTTCATTACCTCCCATAATGATCCTATTCAGAGACAGCGGGGCCCAGCCTCGGCCCGGGGACCCGGCAATAATCCCTCGCATTAATTAGATGACCCCCGGAGATGGCTGCTGCTGCATTGGTGGGCACAATGACAGGCTCTCTGCTTATTGTTTATGGCCAGCTGTAAAGTGTCCAGGAGTCGGAGAGATGGGGGGGGCGGCTGGGGGGCAATCAGTCCAGAGTGGATGGCAATGATGTAGAAACATCTTTTCTCTCCACCAGTGTTGGTTGTGACGGTCCGTTTTGCTCTTTGGAAACAACGCTTCCTCACATTTTCTTAGAAAATAATATTGAATTGGAGCATTACAGTGTGAATAATGCGGGTTCTTTCAGGATTTGATTATTGACCCAGTCTTTGCTGACTCAACACTTACTGCATGTGGAGCTTCATGATCTGCACTAAGTAAACTTGTGAAAATCCATAAGGACTCCTTTTCTCGGCCCATGATAATGCATGTGTCACATTGGCAATTTACAGTAGTTCTTATTATTATGAATTAAACTTTGCAGTAGTGTATTGTAACACGTACAGTTAGAAACCATTAAATTGCAATTACAACACTGAAATTACAGTATGTCAACGGTCTGGCTGGTTTCACCCAACATACGTAGCAAAAGCTAGAAAAAAAGAATGGGGATGTAGTTCATAGATATCCAACGAAATTATTTTGTATGTTATCCACATATTCATGAATGAGGAAGCGTTAAGTCCGCCAATGCACACACAGGTGGATGGGTCCAACCAACAACAATCTTTCAACCAGAATACCGCAGTTTATTCCCCACATGAAATGGGAAGTCAATGTTGATGTTTTTGTCCAAAACTTGCTTACTTCAGAAATGACATTTCCAAAATTATTTTAACCCAAACCATCTTTCCTAAACCCAACTTAGTGGTTTTATTTCCTAAACCCAACTAAGTATTTCGCTATGTATTCCTAAATCTAAAATACCTTTGTAGCCTTAACCTGAATTAGTTTCCTGTTAAGACGGACGTTTATTTTGAAATGACCCTTTGCATGTAACGAGTGGAAATTGACACATGTTGAAGGCATTTTCTGGAAAACATATGAGAATGACTCACTTTTTTGCAAGATATGATACAAACCTTTATTTGAGGAAATATTGCACTGGCAGGCCTAGCTGCAGTATTGCACTTTAGACCTCAAATGCTACTGTAGAATGCTTCACAACATTTTACATCATTTTACATCATTTTTTATGACAGTTATGAGGCTGTGGAAAAAACACTAAATGAGGTAGTTTACTTTGATCTAAAAGGGAGATTAGTTGCAGTACCAGATACCTTGGATCAGGATTAGCGCCAAAAACTTGGGACATCCTGAGTTTATTATAAAGGTCTAACCCCATAAAGGTCTAATTTCCTGTTAGACATCTTATGAACAAACTGTTAAAAAGCTCCTTTGGAAAAAAACTCTGACTGACTTCCCTGGGATTTGTATAAAATACTACTGAGATTTTTGGAACATATCATTCCATGAGCAATTCTCATAAAATTATAAATACTCACGAAATATCAAGCTGATAGCACGGTGTTAAATATGTTAGTTAAGCTGCCTAATAAGGAAGAGGGTATTCAGCACACCAAACAGTGCACAAGCCTGAGCAATGAGTTAAGAGCAGAGAAACAGGGCGTTCGTAATGTTCAGAGTAATCGGGTAAAGATCAAACATGAAAAAGAAATCAGGCTAAGTTTTTGTTTATTTTCTGTAGTGTGAGATGGAAAGAGCCAATAAATCTGAAAAGGTTTACAGCAGCCAGTGTGTTTGAGCTTCAGCTAAAGGGAACAACCATTCTGTACCATTTTAAGACTTGAAAAGTGCATGTTCCCATCACTATTAACAATGATTTCAGGAGCATTTGGATTAGATTAGCTGCCAGTGTTTGCTTATTGTGTGTCTTCTGGTTTGTTCTCATCAATGCATCTCTGTTCAGCAGCCTTATCTAAGATGTTACATCTCAGATTGTGCAGCCCATTCCCAGCACACATCAGCAGCCTTCTTTAAAACATATCCACATTTTCCTTTGTATTACCATAGTGACTTGACCAGGCAGGTGTATGTTATGTTAGAATGATGGTTTACTTGTTTTTCAAAGCTTGCTGTCTGTGGCTGTCTGGAATGTAAGAATCACACATTCTTTAGATACCACAATCTTCATATACACAAATACAAACCGAAGGCATTGTCTTCACAAAAGAGATCACATATTGTGTAAATCTGATTATTTCTGTGTCTGGCCCTGAGATTTGCCAGACACAGAATACCCGACACATCCTTAAAGAAAAGAAATATGAGAGCATAGAAAATGGTAATTTACTTGATTGACCAGCTTTAGTTGGGAGAAGTGCCTGAGGAGAAAAAAGAATGCAGGATTTGTAAAACATGCATAACCCTTACGTTTTTGTGTATACCTTTAAGCAAAGAATGCCAAAATGTTGAAAGAAAACTAAACGCATTTACGGATTAAATGGTGGGTGGGACAGGAGGTGGATGGGTCAACAAGACTTTTGTCCAGGAGACAACTGTTTGTGTCATGTAATTCATTAGTGCCGTCGCTAGTCAACTAACATCAACCAGGCTCTTTTCCTAAACCTAACTAAGTGGTTTTGTTGCCCAGTAGAAACTGACACATCGTCCCTGCCACAAATCAAACTAAGAATCATTGTGTTGTTGTTATCTTAGAATGAGCCCTTCATATCTGCATGGGGAGAAGGTCCTCAAAACAGGTCCGCCATGTAGCACCGCCATGTTTCTACAGTAGCACAGAACGGAAACAAGCACTGGCTCTACAGACAGCTTTTTACTTTTGTAAGAGCTTGAATTTGGTGGCGTAAATGGAACCATAGGGCACCTATTTCTTAAATTTTTTCTCCTTAGAAATTTTAAACTAAATAACACAATGCAGTTTCTATTCTTCTCTCTCTAAGACATACATAAAGGCATGAATTAAATAATTGTTCAGAGTCTGATTAACTTTTCCCTCTATTAATCAGCCACAAACACACAGTGGCCGTTTCAGCTGTCTGACCTTAATTCAAGTACTTATTCACACGTTTCGGTACAAACTGTCCACCACCTTATTAATATGCAGGGCTATGACCAGAGACCGTAGGTTAATAGCTAAACATGCACTCTAAGCCGAACGGGAGGCTACATTCTTGAGATAATAAACATTTTCTGCCTAAAAATGGTGTGATTTGAGATTTGTGAAGATGACGTTGCTCAGCTATTGTGGGCAATAGGGATTAGACGATATAGGATTTTATCACGGATTGCGATAAAAAGACTCAAAATAAGACGTGAATCCAGATGAATTTCCATAATGGGGATCATCATGAATATTGTCATGAGTGAAATGGAAAACCTGTCTTGAGAAGTGAAATATAGAGTTTGAAGAACAGACAATTTTTTATTTATCCTTTTTTAATGCAGGGGGATCTAACGGCTAATAATAACCTTATTTAAGATACTTTGATTGTTTACTTTTCACTAAAAAGGATGTTCACTGGTGATGAAATATAGTTACAGCTAAAACAAACACAGCACACAGTGACTATCCAGACAGCACAGTGTGTCATATCTCATGATTTATTGCCCGGGGCCTGAAATGAAAACCTATTAAAAGCCTAACAGTTCACAGTTTCATTTATAACATGCAACAATCAAGGTTGAAGCGAAGGCCATACATGTTAAACTAAACATTGTCCTTGTGTGCACACCTCATATAATTATATTTTGTATTTTTCTTCATATTGAAATTATACATGCATTTACAAAGTATTCACTCCGTCGTGCAACATGACAAGTGCTTCATTTACTTCTCATTAGGGATCATCAGAGTGAAACACACAGCGCTGCTCACAAATGCACACACACACACACCTGCTACTCCAATGTCCTCATAATTCATTACTTGTGCTTTCCATCAGTGCATTATCATGATAGGTGGCAAAGACTCATTGAAGCATTAATATGAAGCTGTGGTCTTGCGGAGCACTCAATGACATTTGGTGGTGCGTCCCGACATAATTGGATGTACTCAGAAATCCCTCTTCACAGGCTAATAAAGCACTGAACAGATTTCTGACACATTTTATGATTGCATTAAGTGGGGAAAAAAATGCTTTATGGTTGCACCTCGGCACAGGCTAAAGCCATTAATTGTTCAAGGTTTCACCTTGCAGAAATGAAGTAGTGCAGGGTTTAATGAGCCCAAATCTGCAAATGTTACAGCAGCATAAAATTGGAGCGTAATTATTTTGGCCCAATTAAAATATGACGGAATTATTCTGTTGAAATTAGGCGGTGATATTTAAGAGCCGGGAGAGGTGTACAGCTCTACTCAGATTTAGTTCTATTCAGGGCCGAGGATTACAATATAGGGTTGAACTAAAACCAAGTTGTGTGGTTATACAGCTGGCTCAAGCCATGGCTTTAGCCTCCTCCAGTCTATCCCCAATTTGCATAAAACAAAGATAGAATGTCAAATTAAGATGTTCTTCTTTTTATTTTCATTAAAGTGGCCAAATTATGCTTTTCCGCTTTTTCCCTATCCTTTAGTGTGTTATATATATTTTTGTACATGTAAAAGGTCTGTGCAAAGTGTAAAACTTGAAGTTCACGCCTAAAAGGAGTTACCCACCCTCTCAGAAGCTCCTGAGCTGCCTGAAACGGCTCCATTGAATTCTCTCCTTCACTTCTGTAACTTTATGAGGTCATCATGTTAAGGAAGTGACGTAAAACTCCTTCCAGCTAGTTTGGTCCTCAAACAACAAAAGAGAGAGACGGAGCTGGAGCTCTGGAGGAAGAGTTTTTGAAATGTGAAACGTTGAACAATCACAATAGAGGGGGCTAGCTGACCAATCAGGGCAGACTTTGCTTTCTGGAGGGAGGCGCAAGCGCTACAACGGAGTATTTCAGAGAGAGGGTGAGAAGAGGTTCTGCAGGACAGCCAGGATGAGAAAAACAAGGCGGATTATGAGCATTAACGCATGTAAACATGTTGTAACTGTAACTTGAGATAAAAAATATGTACCCGGAAAATAGCATAATACGGCCTGATTAAAGCAAAGTAGATTGTAAAAAAATACCATTTGCATTTATTTGTCAAGAGAGGATAAAACTAATTTAACTGGCATATTTCAAAGATAGAATCTAAGTCAAGGTGCTCAATGTGAACTGAAAAGGAAGAAAACACATTAACATGATAGAATTGAAATGTAGGGGGGTTGTCCTTGATGTTATAACAGTTCTAGGTCTGAGACTGGTCAGGGACAGACAAACACCCTGCACTCTCACAGTGTCCCCCAGCAGCTGTGTGATAGTAGTTTGCTCTCTGCTGGGGAACGGAACATACAGTTAGTCTAGTTGGATTTAATGATGTAAAGTGGCACTCATAATGCACAATGAAGTGTCCCTGAATACAAGTATAGTTCTATGTCCGTAGCTGATCATTTGCAGATCCAGTATACTGAATCCAAGGGCAGAGTGCCAAAAAAGGGTGGGTATCATTAGAATTTTTACTTATTGTAAACCCTTTATTTTACTTTATTTTGTGTAAATGTATTAAAATATAAGATAAAATAAGATAATCCTTTATCAGTCCCGCAGCGGGGAAATTTGCAGGATTACAGCAGCAGAGAGGATTGTGCAAAAAAAAGACATAAGTGAAAAACAAGATCAAAACAAGTATTATAAATAAGTAAATAAGTAATTACACAGTAAAGAATATTAAACAAGTAAGTAAAAAAGTAAAAAATCCACAATAACTAAAATATTATATATACTGACAGAATAATTATTGTTTAATTATTGTATCAACCTTACAAGATGCGACAAATTTAACTAGGACATCAGAGCTGATCACCTGAAAGTCTGTGGTAGTGGCCCCAATAGCAAATACTTTATGCCGTTATGTATCAGTCGACTAATGTTACAGTACAATACAGATGATTTGGTCAATGTTTTCAACATTACTACTCATACCTTCTAACCGAGCTGCAACTATGATTTTTCAAGCATGCAAAGCAACTTCTATAATTCTTTTCCAATTATTAGCCAGTTAAATGATAATGCCAAAGACATCATTGGAAGTCATTAATAGACAATCTTTCCTTGCTGCAGGTCATACCTCAGGTATTTTGCTGTTACACTTATTATTGTGTCTTCACTTCACCAGCATTGAAGTTCTCTTCAGTCTAGTAAGTGTTTGGTACCATACATCATTTTAGGAACCATTCTCAGTGCAGGGCATTATCATCACAGCTGGAGGGTCGGACCCGGGATCATCCTTATTACTTCTGGGCCACACTGCCTGCGTGAGCCGCGTTTGTGCACCGTGAAACCTCTTGCTTTTTATTTCTGTGCCCAAGTTAACTGGTAAGAGCAGTCAAACGGGCTGCGTGAGCAGCAGGGGTCAGGTGAGGCTCGGCTGCATGTCTTATCTATTAAAAAAACAGAAAAGTTAAAGTTATCTTTTCACAGTTAGTGGATATCATACCCGCAACATTACAACAGTTTCCATGTCTATATCTGTAGAAGAGTTTCTGTTGTTTTTTATTTATTCACTAAAAGCCCTCTAGCATCTTTCTAGGGAAAACATTCTTGCATTTGTTAAAACAAGGCTTTTATTCTGTAATATTTTCAGGTCATTGTTATGGAAAATGCAGTAACTTATACTGCTCCATTAACTAATAGAGTACAGGCTTTTACAATCTGAACTCTTTTACTGTCTGGAATAAATAAATAATGCGTGGGCACTACTCATGTGAGAGACGCCGCAGTTCATCAAGGCAACCGCCACGCACTGCTCACGCAGGGTCTTAAGGTCTTTTCAGACCAAACGCGAATAATTTGTGCAACACATCTTTACATCGAATCTAAAACTTTTGTATTCCACAGTGCAGGGTTTTTCCATAATTCCTTTGCCCTCATGCTGATTTTGTGACTGTGAGGACATTTTATTTCCGGTTGAACGCACTCTGCGGATGTTGGTGTCGGCCACATTGTAAAGGTTTGAACACAAAAAAAACGTCAGGGAATATAACGATTTTTAGACAAATAAGGGAGGATTTCAATCATCAACTTAAGCACATAATGCCACATACATCTGCCACAGCATGAGGAACAGACACCTCAGCCTCATCTGATAACACTTTCTATTCCATAGATTCCAGCCTTTTAGTGCCAGTGGCACTCAGCCATCAGGATAACAATGATCAATTCAGCAGCCTAACCCAATGCTGCTGGAGATGGCTTATTGATGTCCTCACATCGCAGGTAGCAGAGAAGGTGCTTCTGGTGATTTAATGACGGATTGACTCGCAGGTCGAAGCCGGATCCAGAATGCTAAGTGGCTCGGTCAACCCTTCTTAAAAATCTCAAAGTTCCAGAGCCGAAGACTGAGTCTTAATGAAAGAAAGCAGCGAAAATGGCAGAAAGTACAGAAAGGGTGCAGATGATTCAGACAAGAAAGTCACTTACAGTAATTGCAGCATGAAGAAATGAACAGACGCTGGACTGGAATAGCTCATGTAATTTACAGCTGGGTTGGTTGTTATTGTCTTAACTGCAATATCCTGTCATTGTCCTCCGCTGTTCTAAGGTGAGTCACCGGCTGGTGTCATGAATCATCCATTCATGCCCACACACACACACACACACACACACACACAGACTTGAATGTTGAGGTTCCAGGGCTAGCTGTTTGAAAGTCAGTACTCTGCTCTTTGTGCTTATTATTGTGCCATCTTGCCATTGCTGTCCTCCCTCTAGTTTTGCCAGCATTCAATCAGAGAGCAAGGTCCCAATCTGCAATCTTGCGGGGCATAATTACCACGGCCCACTGTAACAATCAGTTCCACAGAGTCTGAGAACATGTTGGGTTGTGTCAGTGTGTAGGTGTGCTGATCGGTCTCAGGGAGAGAATGCTGCTTCTAGGTTACACTATAGTTTCTAAAATCAAAATGATGAGTTCATTTTAAATGTTACATCACAGTTACACAAGCAGCGTTTTTGCACTTTGTAGCCTATTTACTACGAAAGTTTTACTTCACCTATTATATGATGCTATGGTCAACAGTATACTGTAAGATAATGTCAATCAACTAGCAAAACGTGGGGCATAAAGCTCAGTTCATTGTGTTCACACTGGCTTTTAACAAACAAACCAATAGTAGTAAAGATGAAGATATGAATTGGGAGGGAACTCATTGATTGGACAGTTGACAGCTGCATGGAGGAAGTCAAATCAAGATCTCCTAATTTATGGTCCAAATGTGTTGTTTGTCCTCGGCCCATTAACAACATTAAAGAGCCGATCGACAGGATGACATTGTTTGTCTGTGCTCTCTAATACTGTTCCTTCACTTAAAAAAAAAAAAAATACTGTGATAACAGTATGATTAAGGTGTGGTTAGACTTAGGCAGAAACACAACTTGGTATATGCATTATTAGTTTTTAACATGGCATCTCTGAAGTCTGAGGAAGAGCCTGGTGCTCAAAATGGTGATCCCATTTGGGGTTAATACAGGTGTATTCTTAAACAGGCCCTATTGTTCTGTTTTTTCAAGTTACCGTTACAGAATGTAAATATGCGTTACTGCCTTCTTTTTTCTCATAATGGCTGCATCTGTTCTTAGCTCCGTTTTAGCATCCGCTCCTTCCTCCAGAAAGCTCAGTCCGCCTTGGTTGGTCAGCTAGGCCGCCCTGTTTCGATTGATCAACCACGCAGCAAATGTGTCAGAAAGGTCACCCCCCTTACCATCAACAGAAGTCAGCTCCGAAGACTCACTGAGCGGCAAAGAACACTGTCGTAGTCAAGATTCCCGATAGCACCTGTCCTGCTGTGTCAGTAGGAACGGGAGTCTGATATTAAAGTCAGGAGGAAGAAGCCGATAGATCAAACAACCGTCAGAACCAGGACTGGGGCAGGACGTTTCACAGTGGTGAGTGGATATGTTGAAGCCGTCTTATATTTATATGTAACGTTATAACTGTATCATTTCTTTACATCGCAGTGACAAATGTAAAAATTACAACACTAAAGTAACAACACTAGGACTATAAAATGTACTTTTAACTGTAACCTTTCTGCAAGAAATGTGAAATATGATCACACCATTTATTTGAAATAAAATTGTCCTTCCTGAGTCATTATTTGCTTCATTATAACACAGTATTTCTTGTAAATCAGTTTCTTATTTTCCTCATCCTCTCTCATCAGGTTTAGAAACAACTGAACGAGGTTCCAGTCCCTCCTACATGCATGTTTCACCATCCTGACCTCGATCCAAACTGTTTGAATCCATACATCCTTCAGATTATCCACAACATATACAGAGCTGACTATGGACGTTTGAGGCGTAGTGTAGAAGAGGAGTAAATTGTTATTACATATAATGAAAATTGGTAGAGGTAACTCAGCTTCTCCATGTCTTGACAACCTTTTTCAAAGATGATTTTCTCCCCTTTGGGGACTGGAATTGACCCTTGAGTAACATTACAAATACGTTTGTAAAATAGCAGCTCATAAAAACAGTCAATAAAACAATCAATTGTCATTCCAACTGAGATATGATTTTTTGAAACATAGTCGATATTATAAAACTCTGTAAACCCTTATGTCTCAATGAGTACACAGATCCTGTGACATCATATATTAGCTTCTGTGTAGACAGCTGTGTATTGGCTGCACCAGGGTGAGTTATAATAATAATAATAATAATTAAGCCTTTATTAGTCCCACAATGGGGAAATTATTTCTCTGCATTTAACCCATCCCAGAGGAGCAGTGGGCTGCAATGAAGCGCCCGGGGAGCAACTTGGGGTTAGGTGTCTTGCTCAAGGACACCTCGGCATGTTGCCGGTAGAGGAGTTTGAACCACCAACCTTGTGGTTACGGGACAAGCGCTCTACCTCATGTGCCACAGCCGCCCAAACAACTCCACTGAGGTGACAGTGGGGCTTAAGCTGATATTAGAACACAGTAACGTTAGCTACCAAGTTAGCCAAGGCCTACAGCTGAGCTCTGTCTACAACATCTAGCTCTGCACTTGAACCTCGGCTAGTAACATTAGCTGCCTTGGTATTTTTTAAAAACATTACACATCCACAAATAATAAATCATTAGTCTATCCACTTTTTTTGTGGTGGTCCATACAAAGAACATTTTCTTTTGCAGAGCAGAACAGAGCGTCTTCTTGACATGACGCCTGCAAACGAAACTATTCGGACACAGTGTTGCCAACTCCTCAGTAAGGAAAGTAGCTATTGGCTTTCCTAAAAGTCGCTAGAAGTCGCTATATGACGTCATCGCCTAATTTGCATAATTTGAATGGATTTTTTTACTCATTAATGGCAGCTGGCTGTGGGTGGAACTATTATAAGGCTTTGCCTTTTGAGTATGTTTTTGAGTTGTCATGTGTTTTTTTATACCACTAAGTTTGGCGTAGAAATCAGCCTTACAATACAGGCAGTATGCCCGTGTATCATCTCCAATAAACGGCTCAACCAGCCTTTGAATTCAGGGTTTGATTCCCACTCCTTTCTGTATGTTTGAGCATACAGTTAGACTGAGACATGAGGAGCTAGATGACTAGCTTATGTCACAGAGAGGCACACACACAGTGGACGAGGTGAGTAAGTCACTGAGGCTGTGTGAGTCAAATGCAGTGATTGATTTTAGTGTGACAGTGAAGAAACATTTACATTTACATCGCGCTCTGTAAGCCCGGGCGGGATCAGCGGCGGCTTTGCGCATGCACGATTCATTTGCAGTGTCTCCCCTCTGCTCTGACTGCAGCTGGGACTGCTGCGGGAGGCCGCTGTGAGACTGACCGCCTGTGAGTGCTTTGGGACGGAGGAGGGGCTCACGGGCAGCTCGTTGAGAACAGTAACTGCAGAACGATACGTGCTTTCATGTCAGTCTCCAAAAGTCTCCAATAACACTAGAAAAAGTCGCTAGTTTTGTCGTGAGTCGCTTTTTTGAAAAAAAGTCGCTAGAGGGGTCTGAATAGTAGCTAAATATAGCGACAAAGTCGCTAAGTTGGCAACACTGTTCGGACAGAGCTTCAGCTCCGGTTTCTCTGGCATTTTCTGAGGGCGTGCTGAACTAGCCGGTAGGAGGTCTTATGCAAATGTGTAACATTAAGACTCACCATGTTAAGGAAGTGAAGGCAAGAATTCAATTGAGCCGTTTCAGGCAGCTCCAGAGCAGTGCTTCTGAGGGGACGTATGTCCTTTAGGCGTGGACTTCAGGTTTTATACTCTACAGACCTTTTACATAAAAATAAATATAACACACTAAAGGAAAGGGAAAAAGTGGAAAAGCATAATAGGGCCTCTTTAAGGTTGAGGTGCAAATCTGGAACAATTCCTCATTCCTAGCGGTAGCGTAGATCAAGCTGAAGCAGTTGGTGATCACTTTTAAGAGGGATGAGTCAGCAGTCAATGACGGTATAAAACTAGGGTTGGATCAGCATACTTCACTCAGTTTGGTACCGTGCAGGTTTTTTCTTTACTTTTAAACACTTTATTATTCAAAAAATATGGCTCATTGGCCATAATTCTTACTGAACAGTTATTGCACTCAATTGTTGGAATATTGTCAATAGGAAAATAAAAGGCAGAAGCTTTTAGCACCCAGTTGTCAGAAGCCAGCAACATTATTTGCGCTAAATAGAGTTCTTGCATTACATTTACTGAGCTAATGTGACAGAGAAATATTAATAGCATTATTTACCGGAGCAAAAAGCGTCAGGGAAAACTGACTGCTGCAGATGTTTCATTCATTTCTCCCCGATTTCGGATCAGATTCCTGATGGAACGTGTGCTGTGTTTAGTTTTTCATTCATAAACTTTTAATTAGGTTATTGTCACAGTAAAAGTGCTCCTAAACCTCAGTGTGGAGACACACTGCCAAGTCCCGGCTGAAGCCAGTGAAACTGTGTGATTGACAGGCAGCCCTGGTAAAGCTGACCAATCACAGCTTTTTCGTGAGGGGGGCTTAAAGAGACGGGCACTGAACCGAAACTTTCAGACAGAGGGTAAATATTCACTTATTTCAACATATTCTTATGAATTTAATTGTTTGTTATGTATTCCATGTCTGAGCATAAATTGCCATGGGGGGGGGTTAGGGGATGGATTGACTCTTCCTATGTGATACAGCGAGTGTATAATTGGGTATGAAGGCATGTCATGCTATGATAAATACATAGAGATCAGGTTTATGATCAATGACATGGTGCTAAGTCTCCAGTACCTGAGGAGAACCGGTGAGAATTGTGATACCAGCATTTAATGTGGGACAATTGTGTGAATGTATGACATCTGGATTGATAATGATAGGGGTTGTCCTTGATACTGAGTGATTAGGCTTATTTTGCATTAAAGAGAATCTTGCCTGGAGTGTATCTGTAACTCTTTTTTTGTGTGCCTGATCCACTGAATCCTCAGCTTTAATGGTCAGCATGGGAGGCAGCCTGCACTGCCGACAGTCCTCCATCTGTTTATCTGAGGCTGTGATAGATGGGCTGTGGAAATTCCCTCCCCCGTGTGGAGTTGCAATCAGTCTCCCCATCACTACTGATAACACAGTGTGCCAAAAACACAACCTCACAATGGCAGCAGGTCCTCACAACAAACTGGGTTAATGATGCAGGGGGACTGCCTGTCACTCCTCTGGACTCACAGAGGTCCAGCCTCGTGTTTTCCCGTCCATCACTAGATTTTTGGTCGCCTTCCCCATAAGAGCAGGTTTATAATAGGGGGACATAGTTAACTCTTTACTGCTGCATAGAAACATCTGCCTTTTGGGCTCATATGGTCACTTACAAAATATAAGTTAAGTGAAAAATATAACCAATGGAGATGCTTCCTTACAGAACACTGTTTGGTTTTAGGATTAGGAAAATATATGAATTGTATACTATTGTCTTCACAGTCACCAGGTCTCAACCCAGCCATACACCTATGGGAGGTTATCAGACACCATCCTCACAACAACAAATGAGGGAATACCTTTGGAAAGAACTGTGTTGATTCCTCCAGAGTATCTGTGACAGGCAATACTGAAGCTGTTCTGTGACACTTGGGGTTTTATTTTAATTTTGGCACCAAATAAAAGCCTATTTACGCCTCACAGGACACTTGAGCAGAAGCCCTTGCAGTGGAGGGCTTTTTCACAATTCAAGAACAATCTTTCTGAGGATGATAAGTCATTGTCCAACACTTTCAGGTTTAATGCTGAATTTATATTTTAGGCGCAGTAGAGTGATCTAAAAAGCAAATATGTGATTTAATATGTTCAAAATATTTTCACTCCCAACTGGTCCAATTTCAACACTTGCTCAGTGGCCCTAAGCTTTAAAACAAGACGCTCTAGGTTCCCCTTTAGGGTCAGTTTTGGACTTGTCAGGGACAGCCTGTCAGTTTGCATCTGTTCATGCGTAGTGTTCACAGGAAACCTACATTTGTTAAAGTGACACATTTGTCTCTTTAAAGAATACACTTACATACCTGGGTTTACTTAGTTTTTAGGTTCACTTGCACAACAAAACTACTTGGCTTACTACTACTTAGGTTCAGGCAACAAAAAAACCCTCATCATTTTGTGCACCGCTGTTTGTGTCGCATGTGAAAGCAGTAGTCAACTTAAGTAACGCCGCTTTTGCTCTTTAGTTCATCTGGAAGACACCTCCAATATATTGTGTGACCTTTGACCTTTGGTTTAACCCTTACATACTGTCAAATTTGACCCGTTTTGACATTTGACAGCTGTAAAAATCCCCTAAACGACATTCTTTTAGCCTGAAATTTGATGACTTTTCCTAAAGTGACCCAAAATACACAAAAATGAAAATATTTCAGAATGTTATTCTTTTGTACAGATGCTACAATTTACACTGAGGCTGTTTCGGGTCAAATTTGACCCGTATCTATTGAGATGGATTTTAGATCTACCAGTGTGGGTCAAATCAAGGAAAATGGTGGTTTTAGGGAATCTTGAAACTGTGAAACTGTACAGGCCATGTTTGTGTGTATTTTTTATGGGACAGGGGTGACAGAGTTCAAGGGGGACCTCGACACTGTCACGAGAACTGTCTGTGTTCCCACAACATTTGCCCAGGTTCCCGCAGAGACAGACACCTGCTGGTCTTTGAAGGGGCATGGGGGAATCTCGAAACAGTGAAATAGTAAAACAGCATAGGAGTGATCTTATATGGTGCACAAAGGGAACAGAAGTCATCCAGAGGTCAGAGGGTGCCTTGTCACAGACACAAGATCTGCACCTGCACCTGCATAAAATAATCTACAAAGTAACAAATTTGAATCAATTTGGGTTGGGAGGGTGGTGGTGGTGGGTTCATAACATTATAAAGGTACCTGAGCTGCCATTTCAGTGACTGACGTCATGGCAGAAAGATTTAGTGTGCAACAGGCCCTTGATCTGTTCTTCCAGGATGAGGAGGATAGTGATTTGGAGGATGTGTCAGAGGAGAATGCAACTTCTGCCCTGCAAAGAAGGACTGCAAAACAGGGACAACCTGCTGCAAATGTGGGAAATACATGTGCAAGTTCCACACACGTAAAGTTTCCTACCACTGCTTTGAATGCAGAGACTAGTTTAGAATAAGCATTTTATTATGTCACGTTTTGTGTTCTAAGTGGTAATTCCAACAGTTCCAGAATGTTCATGCCATTTTCAAATTCAATAAAATATATTTAAATCAGCTTTTATGTTTTTATGTCTTATGTAAAACAGAACATAATAATGTGTAATAGTAGATGTTTTTCTCCAAAAACGAATGTTTTAAAACTTAAAAAAAACACTCTCCCTGCTCTCTGAAACAGGGGGGGTCCTCCAAGTAATCTGCAAACGCAAGCTGTCATGAATCTAATATTTTTTTCAAGCTTGTTCGTTTGGCCAACCCATGTCATCATGACACGCAAGCTTTTTTTTTCGAGTCTTCAGGTCTGTTCGAAATGGAAGGTAGCTGCCTCGATGCCGTAATAGACAGGTGTATTACAAGACATGTCTTTCGGGTGAAGGCATTTTCAAAAACCATTGGTTTCGAGCGGCCTTTTTAAGATAGTATTGCCGGTAATGTGTGACGTTGGTACGCTGCAAGAACGTTAGGCTATCTAACGTAGGCTAACGCGCTAATGTTAGACAGTTGGCTGACAGATCACATCAACCATTATTGCTGGTTACAATAACGGTGTTATCGGATAGTACAGTGTCTATTTCTCGGTAACTTTTGAAAAATCTAAGCGAAAAACATATTTACATAAAAGACATGAGTTGTTGTCAACATAAACAATTGATTGTTGTTTACTTTGCACATGAACATATTTGGGCCAAATAACCCACTGTGTATGTAGTGACGTACGGTGAGGTTCGTGGCTGGTGAGGCACTGACTCTTTCAGAGTCAGATTTACAAATATATAAACCCAATAGAGTAGCTTAAATCACCCTTAAATTGGCAGCTTGCACATTGACAGCACCCTGAGGGTTTCTACCTTTTCCCATTATAATTTTATGAGTTAAATCGCAGAGACTATAACATCAGCTAGATAACTAGCTATCATTTCATGCAAATTGAACTCCATTTAATAATAACATAATAACATTCTAATAACATTGAAGCATATGAATATATATATATATATATATATATATTTAAAAATATATATTCCCCGGGGAGCAATTATTATTATTATTATTATTATTATTATTATTATTATTATTATTATTATTATTATTATTATTATTATTATTATATTGCTGTTGAACCATATATTTACTTATGTACCACTTCAACAATTCCACTACATCTTTTGTCTTTCCGCCACACATCTCATAGACTACTGGGACTTATACTGTTCTGCCCCTTATACAAACATGCACACACACACACACACACACACACACACACACACACACACACACACACACACACACACACACACACACACACACACACACACACCCTACATAACCCAATCTAATAGTAATCTACACTCATTGACTTATCATTTAATTTCCTACGTCATTGTAACTGCTTGATTTTATTGTCTGAATGTCTGTTTTTTTAAGTCGGTCTTACATGTCTGTCACTTTATGTGTTGTTTTTTTTGTTGTTGTCACATCGCTTCACCAATAAAAAAAAAAAAGAAATAGAAAACTCATAAACCTTTGTTGACGCATTATAATCCTATTTATTTATCATTGATTAGTTATTAGCTACATCCTATAAACCATTTATATAAAGCACATTATTACAAGGTGCTATATATAAAGCTTACACACAGTTATTTTGAGTGTTTTCCAGTTACAAACACAAGTTAAGTTAAGTATTGTCAACTTACTTAAGCTAAGAAAGTATTCTTGCATGTAGGGCAACTTTTATGGCACTGCATCAAGTATTCTCCATCTAAGGGCACAAATAAGTGCTCTGCCTCTGGTTTTTTCTCCATTTTAAGAGCACCCTGCAAACTTAAAAAGTAAATTGCTGTCTAAACCAAACCAAGTTAGTTCCTGTGAAGACGGAAGTTACATGTACCTTCCATGTCCCTCCATATCATTTCATTAAACACACACAGAGCTAAGGCAGAGGGTTTACAGCATCACATTGACAAAAACATAGTGGGCTTTCTGAAATCCAACATGGATAGACAGGTTATTAGCATTAACTAAGAAATTGTGTCATGATTATCATGCTGCTATTAATTACCTCGTCACATGCGTCGGCTGGGAGAAACATAATGTCTGAACGTGTCCCTGTAACTTTGCTGAAGAGATTATTTATCATCATGGGTTGTAATTATGCCTGGGGCTTGGCGCATTCAAATGGATTTGCTGTGGAGCTGATATCGTAAATGTTTGATGAGATGATTTCATTGATGTGTGACTGGCTTCGCATTATAGCCACAGAGAGTGTCACAGGTTTCCTTCATCACTGATAGTGTTTGCCTCAATCACTGTTGATAAGATCGAGGACTGTGGGAGAGGGCTTTTCACAACATAGCGATTCCACACAAATATCTCATTTGTCAAAGGTCAGCTGCCTGACACAAGTAGGGAGCAATTACCGTCTACAAGCCTGCATTCAATAAACAGACCTCATGGGTCATTAAAGTGCTGCTGTGACAGAAGACACTGTGTCCGTCTGTGTCCTCAGATTTGTCTCAAGTCAAGTCACTTTTCCTTTCTGATGAGTAAAAAGCTCCACAAAAAGCATTTTCACATAAAAGATGATCACACTTCAGGAGGAGCTCCCGTCCTTGACAGACAGACAGACAGACAGATATATATATATGTATATATATACATACAGTATATGTATATACATACAGTAGAATTGCAATATGAGGAAACAGAGGGACATCGGGCTTAGTGCAAAAAACACTTGATTAACTTTGTTCTTGTTCTCAAGGGACTCATAGGAGTGATATGCGGCATTCATCAATATTTTAAATTTAGAATTTCCTCCTCATTACAAACTGAATTCATGAGTGCTCCGGACTTTTCATACAATTAATTTACAGATAGTCCCCCCCTGGATAAACACTTTACAACCAACAATGAGAAAAAAAATGAATCTTAAGAAAACACTTTTTAAAGTTAAATTTTCTCTCTCATTATTTACGGTCTAATTGTAAGTTACCATTTTTCTTTTCTTTTGACCTCACAAAACCCAATATTTTGTAAATAATTCACATACTGAGGTATTATAACAAGGTTTTTATGTTATTTTGAACTGTTAAGATGATCTGCTGTATCCATCACCCACAACAGAACACTGGGTTAAGTATTCAAATGTAATTCTCTGAAAGCATTTGGATAATAAAAATGTTCCAAAAATAACTACAACTAAAATAAACACAAGTGAATATAGAAAATACAACTTGATGTTAAATTAAATGAAAAATAAATAAAGAACCTTTCCTTCTCTTTCTTGGTTTTAGATGTGTTTTACATAACAGATCATAGTTGCTGGAAAATGTTTACACGGCAACAGCTGCCTCAGGTTGGTGGCTGTCTGGGGGAACATCCTCCATTATAATGCTTAACAGTGTAACAGCACCTATTATGGAACATATACCCTCATCCATCTCTGTGACTGTCACATCCCCTTGACCAGCTACGTTATGGACCAGTACCATATTTTTGTGGGCCCCTTAACACCACTACACTCTCTCCTCTTACTCTTTGGTGACTTTGAAAGAATGTAACTTGTCCACAAATGGAGCAGAACAGGAAGCCCTTCTCTAGCGAGGGCCATTAGGAGGGCGATTCAGCTAATGATCAAGCTCATGAATGCTAACCTACTTATGTACTGGTGGTCAGCTTAAGCGAGCAGTTTAAGAATCTGCCTTGGGACACTCACACGAGCATGTCTCAACATATAAGGTGATAAAAATAGATTAGGATAAGAATAAAAAATAAATGTTCTTGGATGAGGCCTGTTGTTTGGTAAATGAGGTGCAGTCATTCATGAAGAATATGGGTTGGAGTCTACCTGGTGCCACCAACATCTGATAGGAACTGGACCACGCAAAGCTCCTCTCTACTGTGAAAACACATGCAAGACCCATGACTCACAGATATCCTTCACACAGAGGGGGAAGAAGGAAGAGAGCACGTTGTAAGGGCACCTATGAACAACGACAGTCTCCTGTTTCCATTGGTTACAATAACATTGTAAAGGGATCGCTGAGACAGGGAAATCTCTACAGCCGTGTCGGACAGGGCAAGAAAAGAAAGGTCAGAAATGATGTCAACTGCAGTAAACAACCGTCTAGCCAGATTATATAAACCACCGACCTTGCAGGTAAAACTGTTTGGATAATAGTTTTTACTGTTTGTCTGTGTGTTTTTGCAAGAATTGCTTATTTTTATCCACATCTTTAGATCTCAGCAATTACCTTGTTGAGCTCAGTGCTATTACCAATGGTTGCTGATGGTAAAAACTTAAAAAAGTAAAAAGTAACAAATCACATTTATCCGTTAATTCTTTGAAACTTTGTAGATAGCGGCAAAAGAAAAAGTCATTAGTGATTAGAGGTGTGTATCTTCACTGGCCTCACAATTCAACTACTATTCACCTGTCTTTATTTGAACGTAAACCCTTTCTCGATGCATCTCAATTTATCACACCCTCATTTTTCTTTATAGCTGCACATGGCTACTTTTTCAGCAATTAATTCAAGCATTTAGATAAACCTGGACTCCCTTTTTGTTGAAAAGTCAGACAGCAACAGCCTATAATATAAAAAGCTGCCTCAGGTTTACCCCTTAGCACCTTGAATTGAAAAAGAAACATCAAATCAGAGCAGAAAGTTACCGTCATTTGCACTTTTTCTTCTGTCCAATAGATGAAGTGAGAATGCAGGTGATTTGGTGGTTGACTAGAATCAACTCCTCTTTTCTTTAAAAACTCATTTTCATCCTGATCTGAGACAGCAGCTCAGCGCAGCTTTTTGTAAGAGTTAAACTGCTTTTTTAACGCTGAGCGCTTCTCGTTTTTACAGCAGTGCACTGAAGACACTGAGTTGAAAAAAGGCATTTGTGTTTTGATCGCATTGCAGTGGCTTTTGCTGGATAGCTGGAGCTATGTGACTTTACAAACCATAGTAACCCTGATCCAAACAGAAAACAGCAGTAGGAAACTTAATCAGCCAATTGATAAGTTATTTTAATACATTTGAACTGTACTATTAACTGTTGTACTAACATTAGCACTTATCCAGCAATTGCCTAGCAACAATGGAAAAAACACAGCAGTCTGATTGGGCAGCAGAACGGCAGTGTGGTGCACCACACATTTTCCACCTGCAACATGCTCCGTCTGAACAGGGACTTCTACAAGGGCCATGAGTTTTTCATGCAATGTTCTGGGTTCCTTTTATACCTAAACACATTGCTCAGAGCAGACATGCCTTGTTCCCTTGATAATGAAGATGACCCATATGCTAATTTA
The DNA here is from genome assembly GCF_027596085.1 of Anoplopoma fimbria. NCBI lineage: Eukaryota > Metazoa > Chordata > Actinopteri > Perciformes > Anoplopomatidae > Anoplopoma > Anoplopoma fimbria. Next base: position 11,162,172 of record NC_072469.1, read on the forward strand.
TCAGTAACTGCTTTCAGCTCGGCCATAGATCTGAGGGGAAAATTCTACATGCAATGAAAACCTGTCGTCGTTAAGGTCATCCTGCTTTGCTACCACATTGATTTCTTAAGTGATGTAAGTTGTTAAGCCAAAGCTGCTGCAAACATGCTGAGAAGGTATGCACTTGACAAGCATTTTGTATTTAATTAGAAAAAGCAACTGTTAGTCAGTGGTTTGTCATATGAAATGACAGATGTGGAGTTCCTCAGTTAAATGTGTGTTAGCTAATCCAGCATTCTATCCATGAATAAGATAAAATAAGATAAGATAAGATACGATAAGATAATCCTTTATTAGATTGGAGTAAAGGTGGCTAGGAGGGTAGAGTTTAAATCCACTCTTACCTGTTTGGGTTCCAGTTCTTGTTCTATTCTGTACAATGCCATTTCAAGCATGAATTTTAAAGCTGTCTGTCATGATGTTGTTTTCATTACAATGACTTGTATTTATTCATACAAAGGCTGTGTGCAAACATTCCACTGAATATTTTCCATTGGAACCCAAATGGAGCTTTGTAATCTCTGGGTTAGTTTTCAAAAGACATTGTTGCTGGACTAGCTGCTTTGTGGCCACAATTAAAGCTGCACTTATCCTTACTTTTTTTATAATGGGTCAAAAGTCACTCTGCAGCTCCCCTCAACTAAGACGCATTTGAGTGTCTTTTAGGTCACTTTTGGGAGTTTTACTGCCCACAACTTTAATGTTTTGTTCCAGTCTTACAGCTCTCATCATCCTGGGTTTTGCCTGTGAAATAGCACCAGGTTGATACAAACCCACTTGCTAACATGTTGCTAGGTAGCGCATAGCACTAACATGTTGTAACGGTGGTGGCAAAGGAAAGAGTCGAACCCAGATGAACAACGGACAGAGAGTCAAGAGTAGCATAAAAGTTTGAGTTCGATTTATTTAAAAAAAATAGGCAAGGGTCAAAACCAGGAGAACAGGCAAGGGTTGAGGCAGTTGGATCCTGCAAAAACAGAAATAATGCTGGAAAGCAGACTAGAAAATGTGGTGAGGACTAATGGATGTGAGCTGCAGGACTAATTGAGGGATGAGGAGCAGGTGAGTATATCAGGGGAAATGGTTACTGCAGGACAGGATTGATAGCTGATCTTGAATGACATGGAGAGTTAGTATATTGCAGAGTAAACAACAGGCTGAACAGCTAGGAGCTGGATGGAGTTGTGGCAGCTGTTAACTTTGATTGCCATGATACCACCTCATGTGAAGACCGGCAGCAGAGTTGTGTAGTGGAGCAGCTGAACTGATGGAGTACTATGTTGCCTGCAAGCACTGACTGTCACAGGTAACTCTACCAATTTCCAGTTAGCAGCAGAGACGAAGAGCTTAAAACGCAGGTTTTAAACTCTTCTGAAGGAATAATCTAATGAAAACCTAACCTGACACGTAAGATAGTTTGATACACAAAACAATTTGAAACTCTTTGGAAAATCGCAGGCACATTAAAAAAAATATGTGGCAGGTGATTGGGTGAACAAACACCAATCTTTCAGCCAGGAGACTGCTATGTTTATTCATCATTTACCTTTCATACGTCATTATCTGCACTTCCTTTTGTTACCTAAACCTAGCTTAGTATTTCACAATCTTTTCCTAAACCCAACCAAGTAGATAAGTTCCTGTGGGGATAATCGTGTTGCTACTTAGTAATCTTTTCTCAACATGGTGGCTTTTATTATGTCAATAAAACAGACTGGCAGCTATATCCATGTGAAGGGTGATTCAAGTAAGTTGACTAGTAGACTGTAGCCTACATTTGTCTCCTCTCTACACTGAGATGGACAACAATTAAATGACTGTCAATCAAAGCTCAGCTCCAGAGAAAGAGAAAGGGAGAAGGTGATGGAGATGAAGAGAAGGAATACCCATGGTGACCAGGGTAAGATTAGCATTATATCCCTGTGCTGTTCAACACTTGATCACCTCACCTGATCCTATTCAGACCATGTCAGTAATACAGATATATTTATGATTGTAGTGTGGATCAGTCATGGCAATCTAATTCTCATGTATTACTGCTTATAAGGTTTTAAAGCTATTGTTATCCACATTTCACCCTCAAAACATCTTTAAATTAACATATTTGGATCAGGACAATCAAACATTTAAGTAAGCCTTAGCTCAGTTTGGGACCTCTGTTTTTCTAAAACCCTGCGTATGGCCATGGTCACAAACACCTAAACCACTCACGCAGCAGCCAGGAGCTCCTCACAGGAGGCTGATTTGTTTGGACACAAACGCATTACTTGAAACCTTACAAGATGAATTTGTGTGTGATCTTGATATATTGCAAGAATCCAGCTGCTGTGCAAGGTAACTGAAAAACTTTATTGAGTATCAAACACTCACTCCCTGTAGGCTAGAGATGTTTGTAGGACTGGATGTGTGTGGTGTTGCAGTTACATTTATTATTGCTTAAAAAAAAAGTCATCTATCTAAGTGGGAAAAATGCAGTTCTGATTCTGAACCAGCCCTAAAGCTAACTTCTCAAAAAAGCAGAACTCACTTTGATCATACTGCAGTCAGGAACACTCACGTCAAAGATTTTTTATCCATTTATTGCAACAATGGAAATACAACAAAACCCTAGTCCATCAACCAATGGGTGACATCAATGTTAAAAAGGTCCACTTATTCTATACAGTCTATGTCCACAGCAGAGACACAAAGTATCAAGTATGACTCTGTATTCTATACTTTCTCATTGTCAACCAATCCCATGTGAAGATCCAAACCAACAATGAATCTATCTGCTAACAAATATTTTTCCTCTATTAGAACTAAATTATTGTCTTCCTCTCCTGCCATAGAGTTCCATTTTTGTCCAGATACTATTAAACACAAATCAATGAGCCACACTGTTGCACTGTGTGACATGTTCCTTCATTACAATGAACATTTACACTGTAGTTGATTGTGACTCGGTCCTGCTGCTTCAAATACTCACTCGAGAACCAAATGTGTATTAATTCGCTGTTGAAAATAGTCCCTAAAATATGCACTATTTCATCCTCTTTTGTGTAACTTTTGATAAAAACTACAGTGACCAGCTGAAACTTCAAAGTCTTTTCTTGAAAATGAAACTCCATGTAAGTCTGCTTTGTTGTTTGATTGACAGGTGTCAGCCTGTTGCTGTCAGCCCTGATGGTAGGTCATCCCACCTAGACTTCCTCCCTCCACAAACCTGTGGGTGACATTCTGAGGAACCATAGTCACGCTTTTCCACAGTCTTAAAGAGTACACACACTGGGGGCGTGAAGAATAAACCATACAAAAATGAGAAATACTGGCCTGCAAATATTATGGGATCTCCGGCTGTTATGTGAAATGTCAAATGCAAGGGGTGGATCTGGTCTGTCCTGTCTTTGCCAAGGTTGAAAAGTGTAAATAAGTTTGCCGTCTTGATTTGGACTAGGAGCAACTCAACCCAATGCCTTTCATTTGTGAAAAAATCAACCTCTTTTGGGGAAAAAATGTTGCTCTTTCACAGCGTAATAAATGCGTTCTTTGTGAAAGTATCCATGACAAAAACTGTTTAAAATACAATGCATGCAAATGAATCGCACAAAAGAAAAAAAACTGATGTGTGAAGGTATATTTCTTAAATAAAGCCAACAACAAGTCAAATCTGTTGTGCCTTAGTGGTGGTGTTTTGAAGCTTACCCTGACCTGCCTCTTAAAAGGCTCAAGAGTAGTTCCCTACCAATAAAGTAAAACCTTCCATTAAAAGTTCATCAGCTCTATTTTGTATTTCTCACTTTCATAGATGACATTCTCCTTGCATCAAAATTAAAAAGACACCACAGGCTCTCACCTGTCTCACCAACCTCACACACTGCTCAAACACCACGACTGCCTCACTCTGACATCGGGCTGCTTTAGGAATGATGTGACACTGAGCTCCGAGGTTGCTGATGATAAGAAGAACTGAGAGAACTTTTAAAAAAACAGAGCAGTGAAGCACAAAATAAAAATAAGCAGTAAATTCAGAAGAACTACATTTGCACTTTGTTAATGTTAAAACTATGTAAATACCCTCCCTGTTTACACCGCACACACTCGTGTTGTAGATATTGCTCGCTGCGATGGGAGCTTTGGGTCTTATTGATATGCCAGTTGTTCCCCACAACCAGACATTATAACCAAGAAACCTTGGGAAGCAAGATAACGAGAGATGAGACAGTTTGGTAGAAAGCATTATTATTGTGGCAGTCACATTAATGAACATTACTGAACGCACAGGCAATTAATTACTGCTTGCATCATCACCCTGGAAAAAGTGTTTAATTATTTTTTGATGCACTCTGTTGCACTCAGCGAGCCTCGTGGAGTGTGCTTGGGCTGACAAAATGGATGCTGGCAGGGAACCAGCTAAACTGTGGTTTCACTGCCTAATGGCTATTGTACTGGCAGGGCAGATGGTATTTCTTGACAGTGGAGATACACCGAGGTCTGCTGCAGCAGAGGTGACACTGCTTCTCTTTAAAGGTTTCTATTTTTTTCCCCCTGATGATCAATGGTCTGCAGTAGCCAAACAGGGCACATAACACTGCAGATACGGATGTTCTTCTTTGAACTGATTAAAGCTGCTCCAAAGAAAAAAAACTCTTCTAAACAAGACAGTAGCAACGCTTTTAGAAACACTGAAGTCAGTTGTCCAAGTTCCCTCTACTTCCAGGAAGGCACAAAAAGTGTGTTTAGTGCTTTATTTATTTTGATAATTTGTTTTATTGTCTGTAAATTTCCATTTTTGCACCATTGAGGTCAACAACCACCTGATACTGATACATGTGGTTGTGAAATGCTGAAACTTTTCTCTTTTATTCCTCCAAACTAAATCACTAAATGGGTTTCGCTTTCTTTTTTTTAAATTTATTTTCTTGGTATTTTCGCTTTATTTTGATAGTGAGTGAGAAACAGGAACAAGAGCGGATGTCAAAGGGACTTGGATCCAGCCCATTGAGGCCAGGACTCAGCCTGAATGGTATGCCATTTCTTAGTGCCTTTAGTATGTTACTTTTGGTTCACAAAGCACATGTACAGCCGTCTCCTAGGGGAAAGTCTTGTGTTTGTCCCATCCATCCATCCATCCATCCATCCATCCATCCATCCATCCATCCATCCATCCATCCATCCATCCATCCACCAGGACCTCCTCCATACATTCACCTATGCTCACATTCATTAAATCTATTTATGATACCTTAAAGACAAAAGTAATCCAGGAGAAAATAGGTTTCCCAATGCAGTTTTCTTTGGGAATGTAACTTTGAGGAAACCATGTTAAAAAACACCATTTGACATGGCTGACAAGTAAGTTAATTGCCCACTTTGATCCTTAAAGGATAAGAATGATTGAATAGTATCTATGTACATACAATGCATTGCCACACCCACCCTACTACAATCAGGAGAGTGTCTACAAGAGCCTTATACACTATGGAGTAAATGTCTCTTTGTGTTAACAACAACACATAAACACATACTGTAACAAACTAATATCAATACAAGCACACCCTGTGTGTTTATGAGACTGGCACTTAATGGAATTCCTCAACCTAACATTCAGAGAGGTGTGTTCACTGGCTCTTCACTTATCATTGTATTTTTATATTCAGTTCTGCGATCCATTTCTGAAATAATAAGCCTTCTAAAGCATTTTCACTTTCTTATGATCATCTGTTTTAAATGTTTATGTTTAAAGAACAGATGTTTTATTTAATTGGATTATGGCGGCTTACCACCTAAATATTTTTTCGGGGGAATCAATTCAATATTTTGTGGTCGCTGTAGTGTGTTCTAGGGAGACATTCCAGCTGAATATGTTAAAACATGTATCTAATAGATATCATCATGGAACTCCCCCAGTTGATTACTTACATTAAGGCAATTGTATGTCCATGACATAAATGTGACCATTGGATAAAGCCAGGTTAAAAAATATGTACATTTTAGTGATATATGTTTTTACACATTTTGTATTTCTTTGGATCACTCCATTAATCAGAAAATACTGTCAGCCATAAAATAAAATAAAATCTTTTCCATGTTGAGTAATACAATATTGTATAAATCAGACTATGAATAATATATGAACAAACCCCTCTGTAAACCTTCAAAGTATAAAAAGATTATGATTACTGTGAAACAATTAATTTAGAGAAAACAGCCTTTAAATATATATATATATATATATATATATATATATATATATTGTAAAATGACATACATTTTGAAGACACTACAGGTGGATAGGGTTAAAAAACATAACCAATAGATATCAACATGAAACTTCCTCAGTTATTTACTTATATTAAGACACCTTTTTTAGTATTACAAGTTCTCTGACAATGTTACGTTTCAATATGCAAAGAAGGCATCATCTAATTGTAACTTTTTGGTGAGTTAAGGAGAGATCTACAGACCCATAAAGAAAAGTAGTAAAATAAACACCTGGACGTGTATTTTGGGGGTTTTATTTTCACTAGTATGAAAGAAGACGGAAAATAGCCTAAAAATCTAAATCTCAAAAATTGAGTGGTGCGTAAAAAACATGTTGCCTTAATAATGCTTTTGGTTTTGTGGCTGTATGAATGTTGCTACTTCTGCCTTTGCTCATGAAAGACAAGAGTCATAATTCACACCAACTGCTAGAGGTCTGTGTCAGCTAAACATCAATATCTGTCATATTAATGCATTTGAACAATCAACAGATGCAGTTGTTTTTCTACTTCAGTTAGACAAACAAACAGTGTGAAGTGAAACAGAAGGATTGAAGCAGGGAAAGAGAAACTAAATCACGTCTTTGAGCTGTAATCTGACACACAGTGGCTCTTCTCTGGCGTAATGGTTTGTTTGCTCATAACCCAACACTGAGTCAATGCTTTAATCAAACAAGTACGACACGCTGTATCACAGTGCCGGGATATAAATCAGATTAACATGTGACGGTCTAGGACAGGCTCTCTTTTGCTTTCACAGCGGGGCTCCAAAATCTGTCAATGAGTTCTTAGATCTTTTTTAGATCATGAAATATTTTTTTTTTCCTTCCCAAGAAGAAGATTTATAGCTAATAAGACATGCAAAGATTTATTAAAAAAGAGAATTATTTATTTAAACGTGTTCATAATTTCAAAGACAATTGTGCAAAAAGTATAATCAGACAAACCAGCACGCTGTTCAAACTCCATTTACTGATGATTACTGCTAGACATTGGTTTCTTCTCATTTTATGCTGTCATGGTTTCTTTGGACTTTAGCTTTCAATTCCTGTTTTACTTTGTAATCCCTGCCCCACATGTCCTGTGTATGTTGACTTCCTGTATTTGTGGTTTTCCCTCCTATTTTCTGTGTATCACCTGTGTTTAGTTAGTTTCTTCACCCGGCTCTGTTCCCATTGTCTATTGCTCTCAGCCTGCCCACATGTCTGCCCACATGTCTGCCCACATGTCTGCCCACATGTCTGCCCTCATGTCTGCCCACATGTCTCCTGTGTATTTATAGTCCTGTCTTTTGCCTTTTGCAGTGATTGTCTGCTATGTTTCCTGGCTTTGTGTGTGTGTAAACCTGATCCCATTTTCTTTCTCATATTACTAATTTCTGGCCTTTGGATTTTTAGTTGCTCACTTTTCACATTTCGCCTGTTTTTGGAGCTTTTTTTTTTGTGTATCTTCTGATTGCTTTTGGTCTCACCAGCTTTCACCTCCTGTGTAATATTTGTTTGGAGGTTTTCTTAATTAAATCACCTTCAATCATCTCCCCTGCTTCCTGTGTGTGTCTGCATTCGGGCTCTTTTCCTGACAGTTAAAAAAACAACATTTAAATTCTTTCAGTATTTAACATGCATACATTCACTCATACATACGTACATCCATTTAATGGCCAGAAGTATTGAGTACAAACTTGTATAAATCACCATAATTTCGTACCAACTAAGATATCTAAATTAGTTAAGATATAGTTTAGATGAATAATAGATATTTTTTCTTTTGTGCGATTCATTTGCATGCATTGTATTTTAAACAGTTTTTGTCATGGATACTTTCACAAAGAACGCATTTATTACGCTGTGAAAGAGCAACATTTTTTTCCCCAAAAGAGGTTGATTTTTTCACAAATGAAAGGCATTGGGTTGAGTTGCTCCTAGTCCAAATCAAGACAGCAAACTTATTTACACTTTTCAACCTTGGCAAAGACAGGACAGACCAGATCCACCCCTTGCATTTGACATTTCACATAACAGCCGGAGATCCCATAATGCTAAGTTGATTGAAGCACTGTAACTCAAACTGGATATTTCATTACACACTTGGAATAACTGGAATCACAACTTTATTGTAAGTGTGTGTTGAATTTGCAAACTACTATGAAATACTTTTATTAACAAAAAATGTAAAGTTAAATAATCACAGGATTCTATGTTTAACAATATCTGCAGGTTATAAAATGTGAAACTAAATCTACCCACTATTGTCGAGTGTCAGCCTGCCCTCATCTCTCCACCTGAGTGTTGTGTTCTGATACGTTTCTTGTGTATTTACACTCCTTTCTTTGGAAGTATTACATGTGTTCTCTTCGGAAGTGTGATCACCTTGGTGGTTGGTTTTCATTGGTCAAAACCATAACGGAAATGTGGCATTTTGTATTGTTTAGGTTTGTAATTGAAGGTAAGATTGACAAGCAGCTGGTTATGCGTGCCCTCACTGCACTGTGACATGCCGGCGCTCTGAGCAACAGCGAACACTGGCTATCAGATGTCAACCTCTGACTTCTCTGCTCAGATGACTTTGACATGACAAGAAGCAGACGCTGACCACAGCACTGGTCTTACGTTAACACACATCTCACATCTGGACAGAGATTTAAAGGGGACAGCTGATGGCCTGTAAACATATTAAGGTGGTTTTAATTGATTTAATGGATTATCTGTAAAGTTTAAGGGGGGAGCCATCACCTCTTAAAACTGAAAATGGGGCAGGGTTTACATGCATTTGTGGAAAACCGAGGAGTTAGCATCACAGCGATCCCGTCGCTGAAAAGCCAATGGGATTTTATCATTTGACTCGACACAAAAGCAGAAAATAATCGATTTGGTAAACATGTTGATGCAAAGTACACATTTTGATTAGAAGACAGTCTTCAAAAATAAGCATCACTTTTATGTTTATGTTATGTTATAAAGGAACTACACCACGGTCACATGACTTCAGTGATAACCACGAAGCTGAAGGCAGCTCAGTGGACGGCTTGATAATCATATCTTAGTATCATATAGCCACTTGTTAGCAACCAACTATTTAAAGACACACACATATATATTTAGATATATAAATTATATATTTCTCCTGATTTGCCTCATGTTTTTGAGTTTGAAAGTGTGTATAGCACTCTGAAATCCTGGCTCAGGTTATTCCATTAGTGCCTCATTAGTACATTCTTGCAAACTTACAAAAAACCTCACCACATCAGGTTGAAGGCTTGTGTTCCTTCCAGACCAGTGAAATCGCTTAATGTTTTAAGTGTTACTAGGTGCAGGGGCGCCGAAAAGGGGGGGTAAAGGAGACGGATTCTAGGGGCCCATGAGGTTGAAGGCTTGTGTTCCTTCCAGACCAGTGAAATCGCTTAATGTTTTAAGTGTTACTAGGTGAAAGGAAAAGATCTTCTTTCATGAACTGATCAATTTTTTGTATTTTTTTTTTTTTTTACCCTTTTCACCTGTAGTGTCTTCTAAATGTATGTAAAAAAAAAAAAAGAGAATGCATCATTTGCATATTAAAACACACAATTTCAAAAAACAAAATAAATAAATACAAATTGCCTTAATGTAATTCATCAACCTGGCAGGCTTTGTGATAATTAGTTAAACCACATTCACCTGAAGAGTCTCATTTTAAGAGCAGATATTAGGAGAGGCACAAGTTGTGCCACTGCAACAAAGGGCACCGTGTTCTCAGTCTGCCCGCCAGACTCGTAATATTCCGGCAGCATCTCTTTATCTGAATGACCGGGGACATGCTGGACTGTCCGGGTCGCTGCTCCACCCCTCCCTGCTCGCTCCCATCTAATACTACAACATTGTTTTAAAGCCTAAGACGGTTAGACTGCAAAGGCGCTCCAGAGTTGGACACACCCCCCACTTAAATACACACACTTTTAATAATATAGAATATCAAGTTTTCTGTTTCACTTGTCTCTGTTTTGTGAAGTTTTTTTTTTGCTGGAGGGCCTTTAACGCATCCGTCTTTTAGAAAGTACCGCACAGAAAACAAACTCCGCATTTTTATTATTTTTTTGGCGCTTCCAAATCAGAGTAATTTTTTAAAAACGCTGCAATGAACGGCGCATTTTTTTTTTTAAATTATTATTATTCATTTTTTTTTTAATCAAGCGGTCAAGATGAGAGTTAGGAGCCGGATGAGGACTAGATCGTCGTGAGGATGCCACAGTGATCCACTAGACTGACGTCTCTCCGGCAGCGCAGACGAGCACCGCAGCCCGGATATTCTTTTTTTTACAGACTTAAGCACAGCCGAGCAGTCGACGGTCTCTCCTGCAGAGATACAGACAGAGAGAAAGAGAGAGAGAGAGAGAGAGAGAGAGAGAGAGAGAGAGAGAAGAGAGAGACAGAGGAGGAAAAGAACTTCATCAACGACAAGCTGTAGTTTTTGCAGCATGATCCATCTTCGGCAATCTCCGTTTAAACCCACTCGCCCAGCAACTGTTTGATTTTGCTGGTGTGTTGGCATTTCTTTTATTTTTTGGGGGGGAAACACATTCGCCTTTTTTTTCTCCTTTCGGCTGATGTAAAAAAAAAAAAAAAAAAAAAGCGACCCTTCTATACTGGAATGATGTGGACCTCTCACGATTCTGTTGGATTTGTTTTCCTAGCCGGATTCTGTGTGCAATTGGGATTCTCCTTTGAAGGTAACAAAAAATGCATATTTTGTTCTTAACGAGACGGTGGCTCCTTCGTGTCGAGCTGCTGCCCCGCATGGTGGGAGCTGCTCGGTGGGGAGAAAGTGTTCAAAGCGCGCAGTCTTTTCTAGAAAAAAGAAGCAGAGGAGGCTATATGGAGGAAGACGTATGAAGTGAGATGGGTTTATAATAAGGCCAGAAAGAGGGAAAGATAAAGCTCATAATGAAAGCTAGAAGAAGGTTGCGGGTTTTTTTCGGGTTTTTTTTTTTTTTTTTTTTTACCCCCGTGATGACGAAAAAAATGCAACTGGTGATTGTTTGGAATCAAGTCGTTTCACATCGTGTGGAGGAGGAGAGCCGGCGGCGTGTTTTTTCCTCATGCATTATTTTGTTTTCATGCCAGAAAATAGATTTTGAGGAATAGAACTTCTTTTTTAAGAGGCTTTACCTTCATGTAAAGTGAGCGATGATCCGTCGGTGGCTTCTTCAGCACCGCGGACAGCGGCTGCGTGCGGCTGTCCGCGGTGCTGAACCCTGGGCTCCATCACACCGAGAGATGACCTCCGTGCACTTCTTCCCCCCTTTACAGCTGAAATCCCCGAATCTCTGATAAAGTGCGCGCAGATCTGAGCATGGATCGGTGGTTTGCTGTGGAAGTTTGCATGCGCGAATATCCTCGGGCTATATCCCCTCTCCTCTGGGCCACATGCCCCTCATCAGCATCCTCCAAACCAAACTCCTTTATCTTTTTTATTGTGTTTCCCCCCCCTTAATGCTTCATTTTGTTTCCCCCCCCCTCACTTTGGGACAATCAAGTTATATTTCGTATTTAATAACGGACACAGAACGACTTGAACCCCCCCCCCTCAGGATTCTCATCCTGCTCGGAATGAAGAGTCTGAATAATGCAGCCGCGGTGCGTTATGTAGATTCCCCATGAAAGAAGCTTTGGCACGCTTGGGTTAGAACGCACCTTAATCAAGCTCTTGGCTTTAGTGACACAGGCTGCAGTTCACCCGCCACATGTGTGACTCAATTCTCAAGCTGTCCTTTTAAGTGATTCATTCATGGGCACATATCAAAACGCGAATCCCCCATTATAACAACCCCCCTCACCCCCCTTTTTTTTTTTTTTTTTTTTGTTGCCTTCTCTCATCTGCAGGTCGCTTCACGGATATGCCCTCAAACATGACGGTTAAAGAGGGGCAAAACATAGAAATGGCGTGCGCCTTCCAGAGCGGAACCGCGTCCGTGTATTTGGAGATCCAGTGGTGGTTCGTGAAAGCGCCGGAACCCACCGACAGCGAGGAGGAGGTCGATACTGAAGAGGTACAAGGGACCTTTTCTCTCTCTCTCTCTCTCTCCCTCCCTCTCTCTCGCACCCTCTTTCCCTTCCTTTCCCATCATGAGCTGTGCGAGTTCTGTTCAAAGCACATCCAAAGGGAATAAGGGCATCCAACAAGTATCTGCGTTATTACGCGCCTTGTGTCATCAGCGTCGTGCGTGTGCAGCAGCCCTGGAGACAATGTCGGGCACTCATGGTAGAACTTTGAATTGAGCAGTTTTTCTGACGAGGCACAACATGTAATGAATGACCTTTAACTATTTAAAGGGAAAACATTAAGGATTTGTATCACAAGTTTTCAAAAATGTTATGTTTAAATATGCAAATGAGGCATTATCTTATAAAACATGTAATCATTTAAATGTTGACAGGAATGTCAACATTGGACATAGCCGGGTTTTAAATAAATGTCATGTTTCATTTTGTTAACATATTAGAGTCAAATGTGTTTATAGAGAAAATCTCTTTTTTTTTATCACCCGATATAATAGAATTAGAAAATACTGGCAACCATAATATGATGTTTTTAGTAATAAGATGTTGTATAAATCCAACTTTGATTGCTATATGAACAAACCCCTCTGTAAAAACCTAATTAATATAGATAGGAATGAAATTGGATAGTTTGGAGTTTGAAGAGGAGATTTCTGGGGGAGATTTAGAAAAAAACGTGAAATGTTTTTTTAAATTACATACATTTTAAGAAAATACCGGTGAATTGGGAAAAAAACAAATACATAATAGCATAATACATAATATCACCATGAAACTTCCCTAGTTTAGTACTCATTTAAGACAATTTCTTTAAATGTCTCTGAAATGTTATGTTTAAATATGCCAATGAGGCATTACCTAATGCTAACTGTATGTTACATGTTTTTTTTGCACTAGTCTGGAAGAAGACATGTTATGACGTGTTGTTATAAATATGTTTTTTCATGTGGTGTCTCGCCTTGAGCTGCTCCCTTGAGCTCATCAAACATTTCTTTAGACTCGTTTAATCCCCTCATATGTTTGGGAACCACTGTTGGATTAGACATTATTATTATTGAGGCTTTCCTCCCCATGATGTGGACGTACAACTTACATTTTTTTATTCATATTTGATTTCGGATGCTTTCCCTGAAACAGTTAAAATAATCCGTCTACACACTGAGCAGGGAGCAGTCCATCAAGAAAAAAAAATTATATTAATCAAGGACTACTGAGAAAAAAATTAGCTGGTTCTGGACATTAATTACATGATAAATGAAGTAAATGAGCCTGACTATTCATGAATGGGTAAAAAAAAAAGTGTCTTAATCAATACATCCAAAGCATATTCTTGTATATTGCCTCATTAAACAGTGCATTGGAAGTGCTTTGGCATTTTGTTATGTATTGCTCTTGCATTACTGCTGGCAATGACAGCTCCCTTCACCCCTGAATAATGATCTCCTGCTTAGTGGATGAGAGCGTCTAAGTATGTTTACGGCATTCAAAATGGATGGAAATGACTTGCTTACATATTGTGTGGCAGGTATCTGCATCTCACGATTTGGATAGCTTGGTGTATTGTCACGGCAGACATCAAACGGTGCTTTTTCTCTATTTCTATGACAACGATGGAGAGAGATGTGTGTATGACAGGAGGATGGTTCGATATCCATGTGGCTTTAATTATTGTCCCATTGTTGCCGGGCTTTCATAGTGGCGCCGGCCAGGCTTTGATGTGGGTTTGATCCCACATGACTCTTGGATGTTGGGCTGAAGTGGGGCTATTGATGCAGACATCTCATTGTTACCCACATTTCTTATCATAGAGGGCTGTTTGAAAATGAAAGCTGCTGTGTGTGTGTGTGTGTGTGTGTGTGTGTGTGTGTGTGTGTGTGTGTGTGTGTGTGTGTGTGTGTGTGTGTGTGTGTGTGTGTGTGTGTTTGTCCTGAAGAGCTGCAGTTTCATTGGAGCATGGGGAATTCGTTTAAATATGTTTGCTAATATGAGCTGCATGCATGAAAGAACTGAAAGAGTTGTTGGATCTACGTCAAAGGATGAAAAGAAGAACTACGAGAAAAAAGACAGCAGTTTCGAATTGAAATAACGCTGCAGAAGCAAGCGGCAACATCCTAGCTCTTAAAGTGAAGACAGTGTGGAGGTGCCTTGAATTTGTATTCTTACTGATGGCCAGCAGGGGACGACTCCTCTGGTTGCAAAAGGAAGTCTTGATTTATTCCCTCAGTAAACATTGTAAACATGAGTTTATGGTCTCAATCTCTAGTTTCAAGTCTTCTTCAATACAGCATGATGTTCATTGAGTAAATTATGGTCCATTTAGAGTCAAACAGACCATAAAGCAGAGTATACTTTAGGGCGGGGCTAACTTGTGATTGACATACTGCTCCATGGCGTTGTTTTCATCTTGGATCTTTAACCATTTCATAGTGTGTTTTCAGTTTATTAACTGACATTTTAATTGTAACATTTTGTAAAAACAGTCGGCTAGAATTGTCTTATTCAGCGCCTAGTGTTCTAAAATACTGCAATGCATGCATATGTGGATAGAAGTCTATCATTTATTGAAAAATATATTTAAAAAAATAATTGCTAATAATCCCCATCTTTACCAAATGCATCGCTAATCTGATTACGTCTTGTTTTGTTCTGTAACTATAACGGAATAGTTACTTTTTTTGTATCTTAATTACAACATAAACAAATAACAACATTCCATGTATTCTGTTAATTCCCAAGCATGATCATATGTTTTCAAAGCCACTATTGATATTGTGATATTCTGACATATTCTATTCCAAAGCAAGTCATTTCTCAGCTACAACCTTTATTTTGTGACCAACTCAGAGGTACAATTTCTGGATATGGGTTTACAGATTGGGAAATAATGTAGGTCCAAAATAAATTTGATAGGATCATTTTTTATTATTCATCAAAGATAAAACAAAAGAAGCAAAAGACAAACAAAGAACACATAGCACAAATAATATATACAAACCCAAAATACAAGCAAGCATGGACTTGCAGTCAAGGAAAAAAAGTAGAAACCAACACATGTATCTTCAAGAGGTTCTGAAATGAGAAATCTATTTGAACTGAGTCGTAAAAGCTGGCCAGGAAGATAAAGACTTCAGTGATATATTCAGAGGACCATAACTGTGGACCTTTACAGATTAAGAATTGATGTCTTGATGTACAACAGTAAAGGTAAATGGAAATGCCTGGTTGACTATGAGTGAACATCTGGATATAGGATAATTGTTATGAAATGTATCTGGAGATCTTTGAAAAACATTAATATTATCTACAGACAGCAAGCAATATTCTCTAAATAGGGGTGCATGTGGAATGTGAAAACATTCTCAAAAACCATTTCTGAATTATAAGTAATTTGGTAAACTGGGATTCATGTGTAGCAGCCCAAACAATATTGCAGTAGTTGATAGGGGAAAATGAGACTATAATACAAGAGTTAAATCATTGAACGTAAATTTTCAGAATGCTCGACAGTAATGTATAGTTAGCTGAAGAACATAAAGGGAAAAGCCTGATCAATCCGGGATGCTTTCAAAAATCTAATTTGTATCGGAGGAAAATCATTTTCATCGTGTAACGTCTGTGCTCATTGCAGCCCTGGACATGGATTAGAGAGAGGAAGAAAATAACAAACACGACGATAGAGAAAGCTGCCGTTCGGCTGCAAAGTCCACAACAAGTGGTAAATGATTCTCCGCTCAGATTATAAATGACACGCTGCCAAGGCATAATTATGCACAAACACAGAGACAGAAAACAAACTATTCACACCTCTCCATGACAAAGAGGATTCGTGTTGCTGCCGGGATTTGCTACACTTGTGATGTTGTTGATTCGAGCCGTAGAGTGAAGACACAGAGAGGAGGAGAGTGATGGAGGAGCATGAGCGGGAGCTAAACATTTGCCGTGGAAGCAACGGGTCCTCACTCTGTACAGCATTCTGTCTGCAGTCTTTTTTCAAGTGCAAAATGACTCGATAACACATGCTTAACTAGTGGCATTTGATATTCTATTGCATATTCCTGGTCCAATTTGGGTATTTTGGATTATGATCCACAAAGGTTAAAAAGTAGCTCTCAAAAGACACAGAAAAATATAAATTTCAGGATGAGATTTTAAGTTATGAGAAGCAGAGGCGTTGTAAAACACTTCTGTCACTTAAAAAGCATCTTTGATGTTTATCGCAATAAAATGTCCCAGCAAAGTCATTCTTCTTTAATCTTATATGTGGGATACATTTTTAAATCAACACTGGGGTCGGATGAGGACTGAGGTGAAGTGTGCCATGCTGATCCAGAGTCGTGGTCGTACCCACCGTTGAGGTATTTTCTGCCAAAAATGTTACTGGTGTGGCAATGATATTGCACAACGCCAAGACGTAATCTGATCCCCATCACTGCTTGTTTGTGTGTGTGTGTGTGTGTGTGGGGGGGTTGTGATGTGATGATGTGGAAGACTCAATTTTCCTAAATACTACGGAAAGGTGCTTCAATTCTTCTTTTGTCTTATGTCATAGCTATAATAGTTTTTGTATAGCTATAATAGTTTTTGTCTGTACATATAATATTTCAGTTATTGTGTATTTTTTACTGTTTTTTTATTGTATTTATAATACTTGTTTTTATTTCATTTTATTTTTATCTTGTCTTTCTTTTACTATGTCTCTTTTGTGCACTTTACCCTATGCAGCTGTAATCCTGCAAATTTCCCCGCTGCGGGACTAATAAAGGATTATCTTATCTTATTTTATCTTATGTCCTTTAGCAGAAACATTTAAAATGATGCACCATTTGGCCGTCAATATCATCCACACTCACTGTTTATTGGTCCGTTATGGATCAAATGCTAACATCCTGTCTTAAGAGGTGTGGCTTTGTCACTGTCATCATTTTTATATGTTATAAAAAAACTATTCTCTGTTGTGTAAATTTAATCAGATTATTTTAGCACAGAGGTATTCTTTTCCTAAATTCCTATGAACCCCCCCCCCCCCCAAGTCTTTCTTTCACCTTGTGATGTTTTCCATTGAAGTCAAGGAAAAGTGGTTTCATTTCACATTTCACACAGTTCTTTTTAGCAACTCCTGTTGCATTGTAATTGTAACTAAAGTCTATCAGTTGGGTCAATCCATTTAAAGTCATTCCACTCACAGTGCTGCTGTAGTCTGTGGTTCCCAAAGGTTTCAGTTTGACTTTGGCCTCAGATGCATTTGGGTTTCCATTTGTAGTCCGAGTATGACCAATCACGTGCATTCAGAGTTTGGTTGAATGCAGGCGAACAGTCTGTGTGGAGAGGAAAAGAGGCAGAACACATTGGCTGATTGATAATCTAGTTTTTTATTGGTTTAAATTAGCTTGATTGATATTGTGGTTCATTGCCAACTCCTCAGTCCTCTTAACCCGCCGGTAAGGTCCACGGGTGATTGACAACTGCTTCTGTAACAAAAGCCACTTCCAGTAATCTGCTAGGCTGAAAAAAACAAACAATCTAAGTCATCTGGCCACATTTTTGTATTTGTCCTGGCTCAATCTGTTAAGCAGTTTGGTGTCATTTTGTAACAGAGCATGAACAGATTAATTCTATACCCGATATGTTACGATCTCCTAAAGTCAGGCTTAAAACGAGAAGAATAAATCAGCTTGACTGTAAGGGAGCCGTCTGGGACAACTGAGGGATATTCAACTCCACCTTGTTTGGGAGAGGAGATGGAGACACACCTGGTGGAGTAGCTGCATTCTACTGAGTCCACTTTTCCAGTTTGTCTTCTGTGTTTGATTTTTTTTCGAGCCACCATGTGAGTGTAAGACGATTTAATAGCTGAGACCGCAACAATAAACTGAATGGTTATGATGATGTAAATCACTAATGCCTCACAATGAACATCCAGATCCACACCACCTCCTGATCTAACCACACATCGATCCCATCTGTAGATACTCTTGTGAAACCACACAAACAAGTCAGGGGTGAAACACAATGTGCTTTCCATGGTGGAGGTAATGCATACAGCAACATTAAATAAGCATACCCTGAGGCTGCTTTGACCTCCATCACAGAATCAGAAAGCATAGCAACAGAACACGGCCTCCTAGGTTATTGTAGTAACTGAAGGCTGTGTCACACATGGTGGACAAAAGAGCCTAATTTCCATCTTTTTCAATTTCAAAATACATTAGTGATTTCCCCTTTTGGTTTCAAACCCCAAATCCCTATTGTTCTGAAAAGGTGGATTCACTTCTTCCCAGGGTTTTATCCGGCTAATCCGACCACTATTGTTTGCCATGAGATCAGTTCATTGAGTGAATCTTTACAACCCTGTCCACTGGTAATTCTGTTTGGTGTGGGATTATGTTTGATATATGGAAACAACGGAGAAAAGCTGGGCTATATCTGTGAAGGTAACTGTTCTGATCCTTTCAGCCAGTGCTCAGTGAGTTTGCAGTCACGTATTTTGCATTCCTACTTAAATTGAGGATGGATACATACAAAACCCCCAGCTTTGAATCAATTTATTTCTTTCTGTGAGTGGAGGTAACAGGTTTGCATATCTGGAATATCACAAAAGCTACACCTTGACAGTATGAATGCTGGTGGAATCGAGCAAAAAAAAAAAAAGCACACAGAATCAGAGATGCAGCTGGAGACTTGACGCATGTGTGTGCTGTTTAAAAATTCATAACCGCGTTTCATTCCTCAAATACCGCCCGGAGTGCATAAGTGGCTAGGCTGCTGGATCCAGACCTGGATTTACCTGACCTGGGATTTGTTAAAAGACGGCATGATGTGTCAGTAAAAGTGAGATGAATTAAGAAAAGGCAAGCGGACACGATGCGGGGCTCTCCCTGGACCGAGCCCGGCAGTCCAAATAGGGATCAGCTGAGGCCAGCGGTCAGAATACAAATGAACATTGCATAAAACATCCGGCACTTTGACCGAAAATGCACTCAAGCCACTGCAAGCTTTACCTCTCTTAACAAGTGAGTTTATAAATCCAGCGGGTATAACAGCAAGGGAGCATAAAATCCATTGGCCGCCGTGCTCTCTGAGTGACCTCACTGTCTGCCTCTCTGCCCCTCCATCACTGCCCTACCGCGGCCTCCTCAGACATTCTCTCTGAGATAACCGCATTTGGCGTCAATATGATGCAGCAGGCGTAGTCCCGGTAACTGCTCTCATCAGCCCCGCTCCCCCCGCGCGCTCTCACACACACACACACACACACACACACACACACACACACACACACACACACACACACACACACACACACACACACACACTCACACACACATCTGTAATGATTGTAATGGTTTCCAAATGGTTAGCGGTGAACAGTAGTTCACAGCAGGAGGCTGCCATTTGTGTGCAAGCGTTTGCCGACACATAAAAGAGAGCGCTGCTTTCATTTTGGACCGGTGGACTGCAGACCGCTCGCTGTCAGGCTCCACTACGGTCATCAGTCATGGAAGGGAGGCTTCCTTGAAATCACTAAGAGCTGCTGCATTACTGCACTGTGCTGCTGGAACACTGGCCTCGTGTTGCACTGCACCAGTGTCACATTCTAAACATTTCTCTCTTAAAAAAACACATCTATATCTTACTGAGATAAGTGTGACTATACTATTATGTGGCTTTATTTGCACCAGCTTAAGCGTTGTGATTGCTCAAAGTTCAAGTTACACCTCCACACTAGCCAATTAACTGAAAGCATTTCTCAGTAGAAATAAAATGTGAAAAAAACTATTTGTGATGTAACGGTTTGACGTCGTTCATTCCTTATGGATGAAAGGATGCAGCATGGAACAGTTAACACTAAAATGGTTAGTTTCAGACTCATTGGTTCATACCAAAGACATAAATCGAGAACTTCCAGCCGAAATCACAATTAATCTTTCCTTCTTGCAGTCAAAAATTGTCAAATGATTTAAAATTATTCATAAATTGAAGGTAAGAAAAACAAAAGTCATCAGAAATGTTTCTTTGTCCTCTAAACCTAGTGTCGGCAGGCTGGTGTTCCTGTTTTATTGACAGCTGACGAAAGCATGACGGGAGAATGAAGACAAACGGCTGATGCTGGGAACTGTAGCTTACAAACCAAGGACAGACAGTGTTTTTATTAGCGGTGGCACTGAAGAAGAAGAGTCAAGTCATAGTGTTTCCCATTAACTTCCTTCACTGTGGCGGCCCGCCAAGGTCTTTTTTGTATCACCACAGTTTTATAATGAACAGAAAACATTTTTATACCCACAGAGAGGGCAAGCTGGTCCTTCCTTAGCGGTGCACAGCGACCGGTTTGGAAAGTGAAAGTGTCTTGCGTCTCCATCTGTGTCAGCTTTATGACGGCCCTGTGGGGGGTGATGGAGACCCCGGTCCGACAAGACCATTAATCTGAGCCAACATTCCTCAGCGCGGAACTTGGGGCGATGTCGGCAGCCAACCTGACCTGAAACACGAAGCCCGTCACGTTTAACTTTTTCTTTTTTGAGTGTGACATTTTTTGCAGTGTCCTTACCACTTCTATAACCAAATGTGTTCATGATTAAAATGTTTACTAGAGTACAGTGTAAAAAACTAACAAAAAAAAAAATACTAAAAAGTACCAAAGTAAAAGTATACTCATTAGAAGAATGGTCAATTTCATTTAAAATATTTATGGTATGCACATATCATTGGATTCTTATTATTGATGCAATAATGCGTTGATGCTGCTGGTAAAGGTGGAGCTAATTTATCTACTTTATGTATTTAATTGTAAGGGTATATAATCTAATAATAGATATATTTTGTATTTTGTAATCTGAAAATGCAAAGTAACCAAACTAGTAGCTAATATTGTCAAATAAATGTAGGGAAAATTAAAAGTATACTATTTCCCTCTGAGATGTTGTGGACTAGGATGGAAAGAGTAGACTACCAAAATTGTAGCCTACTTAAGAACAGTACTTAGTACTTAGAGTAGCCTAAACATACTAAGATACATTCCAGCACTGAAAAACGAGAACACGAGCACAGGACTTCATAGATGTGGCCTCTTCATTTTGCTGTTAAAGTGCAC
Source organism: Anoplopoma fimbria (assembly GCF_027596085.1). NCBI lineage: Eukaryota > Metazoa > Chordata > Actinopteri > Perciformes > Anoplopomatidae > Anoplopoma > Anoplopoma fimbria. Next base: position 11,183,573 of record NC_072469.1, read on the forward strand.
CAGATTAATGGATCCCCAGGAAGGTCTGAGGCTCCACCCAACATTTTGCAAAATCCTGTGGGAATCAGTGAGTCACTTTAACTGATCTAAACTAATGATTATGGATATTAGGCTTTCTTATTCAGCACACCAGGGTTTGTAAGGTATAATGAGCTGGTTAAGGGGTGCCCATGTAGCATATTTAGGTTTATACCACTTATACATAACCACACAGTCCTGGCTTCAGTTCCCGCTGGACTTGTAAAAAAAAGGAAACAGTGTCTCACAAATATTTACTCAGATTTTATAAAATGCTCTGTAATTTACTTCACCAGCCTGTGCAACAGTGAGGCTCATTCATTTGGGTTTTTGGACAACAATGAAGCTCTATGGCATAGAGGAAGAAGATATAGCAGGCTTTGATACTCACACACACACACACACACACACACACACACACACACACACACACACACACACACACACACACACACACACACACACACACACACACACACACACACACACATACATTTATTGTTGGTCTTGGTTTTCTTTGAAAACTAAAAGGGCTGAAATGACTCATTGGGTTATGCTGATGACTCACCATGCAATAAAAATATAATGCGTTTTGAAATGTGAAGGTCACAAAGACGATTTTAACGCTTTCAAAGATTTGATTTGTGTATGGATTTTTCACATTTGGTTTGCCTTTTGTGCTATTATGACACTGCTCCAACTCTTTAATTCCTGTGCTTTCTGGTCTGCACCATGGCTTGATTTCACATGAAGGCTGTGTGAATTATACAATGTGGCAGTACTGACTCTTCAGTTCTCAGCTGATCAGGAAGAAGCCTGAGAACCAGATCCCAACCACATATTAAACTAATGTTTACTTGGAGAAACAAATCGATTTATGATGGAAATGATTATCATAAAATCTACACTCTTTAATAATAAACATTGTCTCTTTGATAATAAGGACATGTGTATAAAGAGGGTTCATTGAAATGAACCAATGAACAAGGAAACACAATAAAACCTTTGGAGATTAGGTAATTGTATGGCAGGCACAAACTCTTGCACAGATATCACAAAGTTTAAGTGTTTATTAATATTCCCTCCAGCTAGGTTTCAGAATGCCCAAAATCACCAGTCAGACGAGAATTCTCAAAATGGCCTAGAGAGAGTTTCTGGCTGACAATATCTGTTGAAATGAGGTCTGCATTAAGTCATGGAAGGATCAGAACACACTGGCTGTGCAGTTCTCTTCCCCCCTAAGGAAAGGGCATCGTCACACCCTGACTGGCCAAGAGGGGAACCGCACCAAGCTGCTTTATTTTAGATTTAGGAGCCAGTCCTGGCCCCCTCCAAACCACAGACACATCAGTGGACATAAATCCTACAATCTTGACAGTATCTAATGTAATGACTGCAGTCTGTATAGGTAAAAAATCTAAACAACTTTTACAACGTATCCTTATACAAAGGTTTGTGTGATATCTTACGAAGTTATTCCTAATTTTTCCTGCCTTTCCCTTTGAAAGCCAGCAACATATGTCAATTTCCGCTGGTTTACATGCAAAGGGTTACCAAAGATTGTGGTTTGGGTTGAAATAACTGTGTAACTAATTACAAAAGTTACGTGACACAAACATCAACCCTGACTTATGTTTCACGCAGGGAATGAACAGCGGTCTTCTATTTAATTAGTGGAGGTGGATGTTGGACCCAGCCACATCCCCTACCGGCTGCCCTGTTAAGCTTCAGCAGTCTTTATACTCCTTGGTTCATGATTACATTGATAACGTACGAATCAATTTTGTAGGATATCTACAAATCACGGCGCAGTACTTTTTCGTCGGGATTGCCACCAAATGCTGGATGAGACCAGCCTGACTATTATAGTCAACCAGGCAGACCAGATTTTCTTAATGAAGGTTAAGAAATGGTTTGGTCCACATAAGGGGTGTCTGGAATTGTATCACAAGAAAAATCTAAATAGATGAAGCTGCTTCCTGTTCTCAAACCTCTGAATTCTCCTTTGTAACATGCCAAAGAAACCCTGATGCGGCCCTTTTAAATGCCTCTGTTTGTTGGATCCAGGGCATGTCGAGCCCATTCATGTGCCGCAGAGGAATGAGATGACGGAGGGATGAAGGATGAAGGGACGAGCAGATGGAAAAAACATATGGGAGATGTGATGCAATAAAGATACGGGCTGCCCTTGGGGAAATATCTGGAAGAGATTCATACATGCATGCAGAACAAATCCTCACTTACTGTCCCATGTCTATCTCCACAGTTCCGTACTGTATGTAGGCACGACTCTAGGACATGAACACAGTCTTCTCATGGTGCAGGGACTTGCTTGCGTTCAAGAAAACTATCCTTGCTTCTTTTACATGCAGAGGGGAGAAGAGCTAACAGTGGCTAGTTAGCTTGGTGACTCATTACAGTGGTATTCAGAGCTTACATGAATGTACACAAGTCAGATTACTGGTACTATACTCGCTTGTTCTAGTGTTTGTGTTGAATAACTATTGTTTCCTTTCTTATTGTTTTTATACCAATGTATTTATACACTCAAATCTGCACTGTTCATTCAACATACATCCACCCTCCGGTCCAGAAGGATGTCTTACACTGTCATCATATCATTATCGTTACTTGTCTGGCTGGCTATATCTCCTGCTTTCCAACATTTTAAGCATTTTTTTTGTTCACAATTCAACATGTCAGAGAGAAAATGGGTCAACATCCTTACCAAGCCAAGCAACAAACCTCCACCTAACAAAAAAAGGAGGTACAAGTACAAGCAGTTATGAAAGTCATCCTGCTGATGCTCTAGTGCTGTGGGGCAATGCATGGAATAGTCTTTTTTGCTCAGGGAGGTTCCTAACTGAGTGAAATGACCTAGAAGTATCGAAGTGGCAGCTTTGATAAAAGCTGTTTGAATTCTGTAAATGCTGAGGAAGGATGCCTCAATGCCTCCTTTCTTAGCTCCTTTAGCATAGGAAACACTGGACCATCCTTTGCCAAAGGACAGGGAGTAATGTTGTCCTTCCATGCCTTGGAACAGTAACATTTGAAGCAACGGACCATAACATCCTCCATCGCTGTTTAATTGTACGCTGTGGATGAATTGGAAACAACCTTATCAGGAGGTGTGATTCTGTGTTGATTGACCACGTACCGATTTCCACCTATGGTCAAAAGCTTTGGTGAATGTGTTTTGGGACTACCTGGCCAAAATTAGCTTATTTTGTATGGTGGCTGGGCTCAGCCTTGGTGATCGGTCAGTTCAGACATCCGGAGGGAGCCTGGTATAGAGCCGCTGCTCCTTTAGTTTAGAAGTGGTTAGCTGAGGTGGTTCCAATAAGGGTGCCTCTTGGACGCCTCCCTGTAGAGTTTTTTCAGGCATGTCCAACTGGTAAGAGGCCCCCGAGGTATATCTCATCTAGCCAAGGAATGTATCGGGGTCCCCCAGGAAGAGATGGAAACCGTGGTTGGACAGATTGTAGCCTGGAACAGCCTGCTTAGACTGCTGCCCCCGTGACCCAGCCCTGGATAAGTGGAAGATAATGGGTGGACAGTGCATTACAATAGTCACTAAGAGACAAAAGTAAATAATGATGATATGTTGGAAAGATAAGAGTGGACAAAGTTTGGCAGCTTTTCTAAAATGATAAATAAAAGGACTCAATAACTCACTTGAAGATGTTTCTCAAAGTTTAACTGGACATCAAAAATGACCACCAGCTTTGTATTAGAAGCCAAAGACCTTAGTGCTGTCTAAAAATGCCAAAGATCTGATTTGGTGCAAAGACCAGAACATCAGTTGTAGGAAATGATGAGACATCCAGATACTAACCTGATAAGGACAATTGATAAGGTGGAACAAGAACAAAAAGTTGGCATAGTACGTTTCTGCAAACCACGGATAAATTGAATGTGGATGTTTTTGCTTCTGGTCAGAGCAAGTGATGTAGTATATTGAGCCATTATTCAAAGTTACATGGTATGGAAGTTACGTGGTATAATAACGAGTATAGCAAGCAAGAACCTACACTCAGGGCTGGAGGATGGGACAAACAAACAGGACTTTAACCCAGGAGGCCTCTGTTTAAGTAAAAGTAGAACATTTTTATTTCTGGCAACTGTGTTGATTGAAGCATATTCTTTAAAATAGAAATCTAAAAAAAGATGAACAACTGGTTTAAGCCTGAAAAAACATCTAAGAAAACTAGTTTGATTAAGGCCAGTCTGAGCTGAGAGTAGCCGTAGAGATTGTGATAATTCTCCGCGGGTTCATCACTACAAGTGTCATTTGATCCATTGTTAATATGAAAGTATTAATTAGTGCAGCTTTAAATATCCTCAGACAAGACTATGGCAATTATTATGAACTCTTTGAATGTTATTCTGAGAGCCTAATGTCTCTTTTTTATTTATTGTTTCTTTGTCGCCATATCTACTACCCAGCTCCTCTCTTTATTACAAACTATATTTTCTAAAGATATATTTTTTTTCCCCTCCATGAAATAACCTGTTAGAACACTAGTTCAAAACATCAAAAGTAAAAGCTATCACGAGAACAGGAAGAAAATGTGCTGAAAGCAAACAACATTATTTATATTTTGGGCGAAAAAATTTCAAGAGCTTCAAATGCACCAAAACTTAACCTCTCCAGCCCAATAAACAGGACTGATTTACCACGCACATTATTGATTCAGAAAAATCATACAAAAGCCTATAGAGTACACATCCATCAATGTTGCTTGCACATGTCAATACATTCCCTTCAGCCAATATATATTTACCAACAGCTTTTCCATAATCCACAGTATTCCTTTTGGTGCTCTCATCAGCAGCAGATAATGACAAGTGATGGCAGAAAAAGAGCTTATATACATCACAGAGGGACAGGAAATTAAACATGGATTAGGGAGATGGTTTATCCTTACTGTTTGATCGCAGAGGCAGATTATAATATGTGCGTAATGATTGAGGTGTTAAGGGTGACTGTGACTTTAACACCATGGAAATCAGCTTATATACACTGACTATTTTCCTCATGTCGATCTGAATGCACAAGCTTCATTTATATATTTTATTGCTGATATATCCATCATATTCATAATAGAGCAACAAAAAGTATTAAATTGCTTTTTCTGTCCTGCTAGTGGGGAATCTGACCATCGTGAGCTGCACATACTTCTTCTTTTCTTCTATCTGGCCTAGACTTGTTATTTTCTTGCCAAAGCGTGGCATTATATTTGTTCTCTGTGTACACAAGGGTGGAGAATCTACTGTCACAGATGTGTGGTCGTAAACAGCAAAGTCACTTTATTGCTTTTGATGTCAGCCCAAGTAACGGCGCGCAGCGGATCCTCCGCCAGCTGCGTCTCATATCGGCCTTTTTCTAACAGCCACTGCAGATAATTCAATCAAGAGATCCTTTGCTGTCACTGTTCTTCTTGACCCCTCTGTTACACAGTCACCAAAAGGAAACTGAATCCATTTGGTGTCACAACAGCAGTTGTCAGACTTAGAGAAGTACTTTCCAAATTGAATCAGAGGCTTTTCCAAATGCCTGCAGATGATGTCTTTGATGTCAGCTCTGTTGGAGTACTCTTCCATTGTTGGAAACATTGGCAAGTTGAAACTCTTTGCTGGCTCTGTTACTTTGTGCTGTTTTTCTTCTTTTGTTTATTGCATAATTCTTGTTGATTATGTTTTGCACATGTATGTAGATTTTTTTTCCTAATTTATTTTTGATTAAATTTTGGCCAAGTGGGGGTTGACATCATAGATATATAAAGATAACTGGATTCAGAGTGGGAGGTGGGGCCTCATTCAGTCCTAATTAGTTTGCTCAATGGTGCATGAAGCAAGAAAAGTTTAACTTCTGAATACAAAATGTTCCACATCCATGGGCCCATAGAGCAAGCGACTCCCAACTGCTTTGTCTTGGGCTCATTCACATGACCACCAAAATAACTCTGGATTAAGTTATAATTGCAGTTTACAACATTTAGGTAATGATTTTAAGAGCTATTCAATTGTTTGCACTTGGAAGTTGATGCATTTACTGATTTATGGAATTCTCTTTCCCATTGTAAGTCTATGAGAAAATTATTATATAATATAGTAATAAAGTAATATAATTCACGTGAAGCACTTGGAAGTTGTAATTAAACAGTTAGGCCACTAGGTGAAATTGGCTTCAAAGCCCAGCACTCTTACTGGGGCTATGGTTGACATTTGCAACATAATACTTTACAAGAAGCGGTCCTGAAATGAGTGATATGCTCAGATAATGATTTTTATTTAATTTTTTTATATTATATATTGATCATATTATCATATATGGTCTTAAGCTAAAGGCTAATTTCAACATACAGTTTATTTTTTTTGAAAGGTTGAGTCCATAAATGACATTCCAGAGTTTGATTGGCTTTCTTGCCAGTAGCCAAGAGTTTTTTAAGAGATAATAATTTATTTAACAATCTCTTACAAAGTCCATGTGTAAATCTACCTTCACGATCTGATACGAACACAAAACAACACATTTGTTTGGAAGAACTTGTGTAACTTCATTCACCTCAAGGTCCAAGTCCACCTACCACATCATTTTGAAAAATGTTTTTAGCCAAATGTCACAGTTGGGTGGGTGCATCTGTAAAGCCGTATCATTTTACCCGACCAGCTGCATGCCATTTGATCTAATGTCGAAAATATTAACATTAGACTGACTCCCCTGCTTTGTCTGTGGCAAACATGAATTCACCTATACAACACTTGCTATTTTCAAAAATGTATGATATAAGACAGGGGAATGCAGCTGCAATTGTCCCTGTAGGTTAAAACTCTCAAACAATATACATGTCTGGCTACCCGTCACTGTATATCGTAACAAACCATCTAAACTTTTTGGTTTGCTTGTGGTTGTTGCTTGTTTTTAAAAGCCTAATAAGGTTGTTGAGGCATGTGAAACTGTACGACTGATGAATCGTAGCACTACAATGTGATACACAGTGCAAGCAGAGTTACATCATCAAATTCCACCATCCATCTAAGGCCCTGTTTTAGTTCAGGAAAAAAGCCATAAATGACACAGTACCTAAGCTCCCTTAGTTGAAGGTATTTTGTCTATTATTCCAAGTATCCATTAGTTTCCATTCTGTTCATTTCAAAGCTCGGACAGTCTATTGGACGTGCAGCTTGATCTTCATGGAATAATTTCCAACAGATCTAGCAAAACTCATTAAGCACATGATTAATCTTCGCTGTATTTGTGATATCAGTGATCTTCTTGCTTGTCTCTTTTTATAATCTTTATGATGTAAACGCAGCAAAAGCAATGTTATAACTTTATTATGTTGTTCATTCTATTGCATTTCTGTCCACCCTCGGAGAGATATCCCTCCTCTGTTGCTCTCCGAGAGGTTTCTTCATTCTTTTTCCTTTTTAGATGCGAGGGTGATGTTTTTTGCTGTACATATTGTAAAGCCCTCTGACACACATTTGTAATTTGTGATATTTGGCTATACAAATAAAATGTAATTAAATTAAATTAGCAGACTCTACGCTGGCAAACAATATTTTCAGCAAATAGAACTTTCCTAGACAATGGGATAACGTTAATTATTAATTTAGGTGGCGTTCTCCTTTAATGACACCTGATTAGCTTTTGAAAACAAAAATGTATGTATTTGCTTCAGATTTTCTCTAAAATAAATGAAGATGAGTTATATAGCCACATATCAAAAATCACATATTTGCCCCATGAGGCCTTACAATCTGTACAGTATTTGACCATGGATCCTTGAAATAGATTCGGACAAACTTAACCGAAAAAAATAAATAAATGTAAGAAACTAATTTGATCAGGGACGTGCATGGGCTTCAGTATGGTTTCTTCATTATATTTCAACATTTATTGTAAAATGAAAAAATAGCATTACCAAAATCTATTTACCTTTACATGGCCGCCTTGGTGGCTGTATCTTTAGTTCTCTCCATACGTCATGCTACTGTCAGTCAGGCACAAGAATATACAACACATATAGAGTTATATGGTCCATTTGATGCCTCTCTTATTCAAAGATGAATAATAAATAAACCAGTGTAAAGTTAAAATGATAATATTTGAGAATGAGACCCAAATGGAATGAATAACTTGATGAATCACTGATGTATGAAGCTAAAAAGGCCATTCGTTCTTGAGGTTATGAAAGCCCCAGTGAAAGTTGGAGGGCAGGACGACCTTACTATATATAATACTACAAGGAAGACAGTATCGCTTTTAGTTTTAGTCCAGATCATAATGGTAGCAGGCCATCGAGGAAGAGTGGAGGATGATTTGTTTCAGCTCACAGGACTCATGGCTCATAATGCCTTCCCTGAGGAGCTTTGATCTAATGTAGAGGACTTTTATTGGCTACCATGATTCATTTCTCTAATTGCTTCCAGTCCCCTTATTCACCTATATCGTCGCTGGAATATAGATAATCACATACCTAATGCAAGGTTTAAATATGTACTGTATTGTTTCCTATTTAGTAGAAAAAAATAGTTTTTAGCATTTCCATTCACATTTTAAAATTATACCTAAAAATAAAAAGATGCACTCAGTAGAGTGCAGGTCTCTGCCATATGTTTCTGCAACAGCCACTGCTGTAATGTTTTATTTAATGAATACAAAGCAGGATTGTCCAACCTCCTGTCTAGACTGCAAGGTTCACGATGCGGATACGCTCATTGTAATCTATGCAAATGTCTCCCCGGCAGTAATGCCCGGATTGTATACTGTCTACATCAGCAGGAATTTGTGAGTATGAAACTGTACGTCAGCTGCCCCAGAATGCATTGTGTCTGGGTGCATTGAGACCAACCTTGAGTCTTGTGAGAGTTTGAGCCAGGCTAAAAGCTGTTAATATGACACCTTATGAAGTTATAATATGTTTTTGTGGGGGAAAGTCACGATTTATATAAAATATAAATAATACAATATCTGGTACGTTAGTATGCAACTTCAAACACAGACTGTGTTTCTCGTCGCAGAGCAGCAGCAGAGCAGCAGCTGAAGGGCAGCGATGCACTCTGCTGTGTTATTTGTGACCGGGGGACGGTTAGGAGTAGTGACTGATGAGTCACCAGTCAGTCATAGGCTGTATCAAACAAGCAATAAAAGGTGAGAATGTGTGATCCACCTCAACCATGAGAAGTTCCTGAGCATGCAGCCATAACTGGCCACCTAAAAAATTATGCAGTGTGCTGCAGCAGAATGCGAGATTAGCTGTGGACAGACATAGAGGTGCACATACACTCTTGCAAACTCTCATTTGGTCTAATTATCTCCTGGCAGAGATAATAAAATGGCTTTGGCTGCTGAATGATAGTGAATAGATGCATCAGCCTTGGCAGCAGGCTCACTGTGAAATGTTTCTTTAACCGAAACAAAAGTCAATGTCTACATACTTATCTTTGAATTGTCTGGACAAGTTGGAGACACAGTGGAGCCACCGACAAACTGTCCAACAATAGCTGACTCAGATTTTAAGAAAGTACCAGTAAGTATGAGTCATGTGTCTTTTTTTCACAAATATGTCTAGGTGACTGATTTGGACCGCCTAAGATTGAAAAATACAAATGAAAAAATCAGTGACCAACCCAGTGTGAGGAAGAAGTGATTGAATGCATCATTAACAGTATCAGGGCTGTTTCTGACACTCTGTTCCATCGAGGGGTGTTACTTAACACAAATACATCATCCAGAGATGCAAAGATAATATACTGTATGTACTCGAATGTATGCAATCATTTTAATTTTTTGGCATGAGACTCCTCACTCCTCATAATCATAATGTAATAAATACACACCACTACAACCGGCAGAACTGAGTATTTTCTGTGAAATAGAATATGTAAAATGTTCTCACAGGAGCCGGTTCTTTCTCACCTCACGATCCATACTGGAGCATGGTGGCCTGACAAGCTGGAGTTAGGGACAATTATTAAAGCCAAATGGCCAAGAGAGCTGCCCACATTTTTGTCAGTAGCTTTTTCTCTAACTAAACTATTCATTTTAAAAGCTCTCTTATATTTTATCACGTACTCTCCTTCAGCCACTAAATCATGCAGTCCAATGAGCTTTTCTGACTTATTTATCCACGGTGCAAACCACCCGTTCAATTTCCATTATTATTTCATAACGCTCTTCCAACCCTAGAATGAGCACATGTGCTTTTAGGAAATGCACAAGGAAATACAGAGTGCACCCCACAATAAAATGGGTCCGTAAGATCAGGTATTATTGCAGGTGCTGCTCTAAGACCCATATCATTTCAATTCATAATGTGCTTCAGTGGTGGCTGCAGTTTTACCAAACAAATTTGTAATTCATTAAATTACCACAAAATTAATTCCACATAATGAAGCTGCAGACTGCTGGCCCCCATGAGGTCTGGATCTGTGGGGCTGTTGCCCGTTGGTATTCCTGGTTTGTGCTCCAGCCATAATTTTAGTCAATAGTAATCATGTGTAGTACACTGCATCACTCCAAGCTCACACATTACACATTTTAGGTTTAATTCGAATAGGAGCAGCAGATTTTGTTCATCATTTTTTAAGCGATGATTGCAGAATATCCCGCAATTTATTTCAAGTGGTACACCTAACATGTGCCAGCAGCAGCCTGGAGCTAATGATGACTTTTGTTTGGTTGTTTATTTGTTCTGGTTTGGTTTGAGTATCAAGGTAAACTGGAAGAAAAAAAAAAAAATATATATATATATACTGTATATATATATAAATTGACCAATTCAGCACGACCTGTCATTGTATTTAAAAGGCCAGGGTTATAAATAGTAGAATTAGGCCTAATCCCAACGTCCACACGCATAGACTCAGAGGCCGTTCCTGCAGTCAGTGTGGGTTGAGATCTATCCCACTGTCAGAAACTGTTTGAGGGTTTCTTTTAGATATTTTCAGCCCTAATGCACACTCTTAGTTAGACCCATAGACTGTATATAAGAAGTGGACGTAGTCATCCTGACATCACCCATTGGTTTGAAGATTTTACCATTGTCATCCTGGATTACGCCCTTCGCCATGTTTTTTGCAACCAATGAACAGAAGTTAACATATTTGGACTGAGGATGATTGGGGTAGAGATTTTGTTAGCACACTGACAGTGACCTGTCACAATGAGCCCGCCCTAAAGCATACCCTGCTTTATGGTCTATTTGACTCTAAATGGACCATCATTTACTAAATGAACATCATACTTGTTGAATAAGACTTGAAACTAGAGATTGAGACCATAAACTCATGTTTACAATGTTTACTGAGGGAATAAATCAAGAGAGTACTTCTTCAATCTTCAATCAGACTTCTTTTTGCAACCAGAAGAATAATCCCCTGCTGGTCAGTAGAGATAATGCAACTTTACTTGACATTTTATGACACTCAGAACAGGAGGTTGCTGCCTGGTTAGTCTGCATTTGTGAGGGAATTACCCTAAATTCATAGCTTTGTGGCGTTAAAACATGGGGTACCCAGGGGAAGCGCAGAAAAAAAGATGTTCAGCCTGGCTCATTCAATTTAACCAGGAACATTCGCATTAAGTATTTAAGATTAAACATAAAAGCTTATGAAATCAGGGTAATAAAAATGTATGGACTATACTACACTCCCGGTTTATTCATCAACCATTTTTTAAGAATTTTGCTTAACGATGCTGTTTTAACAAAAACAAGTAAATTTGATCATTTGACAATTAGCTCCTGTCACCTTTGGCAGGAAGCCTGTTAGACATTAGTCAACCAGGAATAAACTTAAAATGAAAACACATAACTGTACATAACTTGTTTTGCAACTTGAAATGTAACAGCAAAGTGCTAACTTAATAATATGATTACCATTCCCCACTCTTGCAGCCTCTCACACTCAAACATTTACCTGGTCACCACCGTTTATGACCCTGAGGGTTCAGGGCTTAAGGCCTTAGGGGGCATTGGGAATGGATCTATGTCTTTGATCACGGCATTTGTCCATCAGTGTGCCTGTATGGAATGTCAAAAATGTCCGACAGGACTTCCTAACAATTGAATTTTAACAATGCTTTGTGGTGACAGAAGCTGCTCTGCATTAGGGCAACCCACTCACAGGGAAGTGACAAAAAACATTGGGACTTTGCAGGAGGTGTTACTTCCTCAGGCAGCGGCCTCATCAGTCAGCATGTCTGTCTGCTGGCATTAAACCGACCAACCACCATGATGCTGAGGGACTGTTTAGACAAAGAGACATAGCTGAACAGGATAAGTGAGTCTATTTTTCTTTTACACCGACATGTTAAATTAAATACATTTGAGGTAGTTCTTCATTGAGAGGTATGAATTTAAATGTAACTTTAACAAAGTATCAGGGATTTTTTACACCATTCATGTAAAATACCTCATTAAATAGAGTAAATAGTACAGTAACTAGAATGAGTGCAAAGACTTAGCATGTCAAATCTGGATATTTCTACTTGATAATCAGGCGCTATTGGGCCAGGATTTGAGCATCTGTGGCTGATTGCTGCTTTCAGCTCCAGCGGTGTGTTTGGCATTGTCTGTTGGCTGTGGTCGGCTCTTATCAGTGGTTGTTTCGGCATCCCATCATGTTGAATCAGCAGCAAAGGGGCAGCCAGTGAGAGACAGCTGTCTGTCTGGCTGCTCAGACAGTGACAAATTCAGGGAGGAATCTTAATAAAGAGGAGGAGACAAGTAAAGAATTCAGACAATCGCTGAATGGTTTGATGTTATAAAAAATAAATGTGTGCAAAGGTCATGATAATGCACCGGTGTTAACACTGCGGCTATTTTTTGTTATCACTGCCTTCTGGTTATGTGTGCCTGAACATCAGCACCTGCACAGGCTTGTGGACTTGTGTTCTTTATCTGCTTTAAATGTTTTTTCATTTGTATTTATATGACATTCATATAAATCTCACTGTCAGTCTGTGGAAAAAAGGGCCTTCCAGTTAAGCAAACTGTATAGTGCCCCATGTCTATAATCTACTTATGGCACTGAATAATTATACTTAAAGGCATTCATTAAAAAATCTAAATTCTTTACAACAATAATCTTATGTATAATGTATCATTATTTTATAACGACTAATAAGGTCGATTATCAAAATAATTTGTAATTGCTGGTCACTCACTGCGTGAATATCATGGTGTGTTATAATTCCATAAGTTGATTACATTATACTCATTTGTAATGCATTAAATTCACAGTTATAATACATTATAATGTGATTATAAGGTGGTCACTGTTATCTTAAAGTAAAGTAAAAATTGAGTGTGTTGTTCTTGCATAGATTATATTCACTTTTTTCATTTTTACTTAAAGCAAACAATAACCACTTATAGTACTTAACTTACTGACTTATAATCACATCATAAAGCTTTATTACTGTGATTATTTCAATTACATTTCTTCATCTTTTATTTTGAACAGGGCCCATACTGAAACCATGGTCTCTATCTACTTTTGTAATGAAAAAAAAATGTAAAAGGGTAGAAGGTTTAATGACTGTGGGTTTATTTCAATGATCTCTCTTTTGCTCTGTATGATGATCAAAACAATGTTCATGATAACTTATATGGCTACTAATAATTGAATTACCGACATGGCATAATGTGATAAAAATATAGGGATTTAATCCATTTTATTTAACACACAAACACTCACATATGTAAATATAAAAGCCTTTATATATTTAATTGTGTGACGTACCACAAATGTTTGTAAGAAAAGTAATCTTCAAAAAAATAGTGACATGCATTATATACAGTACCAGTCAAAAGTTTGGACACACCTTCTCATTCAATGGTTTTTCTTTATTTTAATTTTTATTGTTTTCTACATTGTAGATTTATATTGAAGACATCCAAACTATGAAGGAATACATATGGAATTATGTGGTAAACAAACAAATGCTCAACAAACCAGAATATGTTTTATATTTTAGATTCTTCAAAGTAGTTGAATGAGAACTTTTTAACACATCATGTGTGACGACCGCTTCTGTCGGAAAAAGCAGCCAAAGCTAAGCTTAAAATTGGGATATTTTAACAAAAACAGTTTATTCTATATGTTTCATTTAACATCTTGCCATAAATAAATCGTTTACTTGAAACAGATCCAGTCAATAACATTCTAGGAAGCCATGATTGATTCAGAGGCTATAAGTAGAGGTGGTAAAAATGGAAATAGTTCAATATGTACATCATGTGCAGCCTCCATTTCTTCAACATTGGTATCATTTATGGACACTTATAAAAACGTTGGATATATTGATTCCATTGTTTTACAATTTTGGTAAGATAAAATGTGAATGTAATTTATGGCATGTTGATTTGCACAAAATACCTTTTAAGAATTTTTTCTCCTTCTAGCCATGATTTTTCTGTTTTAATATAGGTGCAGGACTTTTATATTGCACTGCAAAAGAGCTGATAATTTGATAATCTTAAAAACAACAAATTATTAATAAAAAAAGTAACAGTTACATTCGTAGAGTCCTGTCTTGGTTTGAGATTATTCAAGCTTTGGGTTGTGCCCCTCTTTTATATGGCATTAGTGCCGGAAAGACCTTCTCAAAGGAGACCTCGGAGTTTCATCGCCTACAGCCTCTTCAATAAGCATTTTAAGAATTGGGACGTTCTTCAAGATGAGATCGATTTCTGGGTCACAAGCTGGAGGATGGAGGAGATGAGGTGACAAGGAGGTGCAAAATAGAGCAATGAGAAAGGCCCAGTGTCATTTCTTTGGCTGGTCGGGCTGCGCCCTATATGTGTTAAGCTGCATAAGTGTGGGGTGGGGGGGTATCATTTTGAAAGTTTTATTTTAGAAAATGTTAAGCTGAATGTAGCTACAGTGGTCAATGGAGCAAAGTATTATGTGTCAAAATGAGCAAATGCAGGCAAAATCATTTTCACCTGCTGCACCTCGGAGGACTAGATGAGCCCGAGCACATTAAAGAGTGTGATTGGATGAAAACGCTGTCGGTGTTGATGTGAGGCTGACATTGATGGGGTGGATTTCAACTCTGACAGACGGGGGAGAAAGAACGAGGAGTGGCAGGTAATGAAGAAAAAAGTACGAAAATACCTGAAGGAATTATTTCAGAAGGAGAGACGGTGAGAACGTTCCTAGAAAAATAAAATAAAAAGAGACGGAGGTGTGAAAGGTCTGCGTATGATGTGTGTGATAGCGCTGCGGTGTATCTACTGCGCTGCAGATAGTTAAAGATGGATGAGAGAGAAAGTGTGTGTGTGCACCAGGAACAGGGGGAGAGGAGCAGAGAAATGGGACTCCACTAGGCCTCCTATATCCAGGGATAATGGAGCTGTCACACTGTTTTGACTCAGGGCATTGATTCCGCCTTTAATTGCTTCAGGCCTCCGCTCGCTGGATAGCAGTCCGAGGATATTAAACGTAATGTATTGTTGCACTAGAACAGTTATGACACTGATCACACACTGATATGTACTCATGTGTTGTCAGTGCCAATAATCCTTTTTATCGATTGGGGCCGCCTCCAAACAATTACGGTGATTGTTTAGGGGCATAACTCAGACGGAGCAGCGCTCCGTTTCCATCCAGCGTTGATATTTTATTGAGTCAAACTAATGATTTCCTGCATCTCTGCCCTCATCTATTTTCAGTATGATCTTTTGTCCACAATGATCTTCAAAGGAATGGAACTAACATAAATCACAAGATAGGGCTGCATGATAATGACCAAAATGATGATCACCAGTATTTATCTCCATTTGTCATTGATTTTAGGGTGTAAATCCAACGGCACTGCACACTTAATGTCTCACCGAGGTTCTGTCCCACAACGAGTGAAAACTGAGTCCCAATAAGTGGGACAAGTTCTATCCTCAATTTGCTTATCTCCCCTTGGTTATTCTTGTTTGTCTGACTTTGTAAAAATATATTTTGGCTTTGCATGTGTCCATGTACATTTATTAAAAAGCACTTGGTAGTAATGTGGAAGTCAAATTAGCATCAACCACAATCGTTTCCTAACACTAACTTAGTAGTTTTGTTGCATAAACTTAACTTCCTGTGAAGACTGAGGTTCATTTTGAAATAACACAATCAAGAAACAAACGTATATTGACCCGCTGTCCCTGACATGTCTAAAACTGACACCAGAGCGGTACGTAGGGCGTCATAGAACCGAGTGTGGAGCCACTAACCAAACGGCAGGATTTGACAGGTGGGATTAAGAATGTGTTGGTTAGGTCACTGGTCTTTTTGATGATTTTAAACAGTTTTGGAAGGCATTGAAAAACAATGTCAATTTTAAAGGCAACGCAAAGCAATGTGCTTCGTTGGTAAGCTGGAAGGACTTGTTGAGATAGCTGTATATCCAGCAGTCATCTGAATTCTGACAGTGAGTCAACCTCTGTTCACTCACAACTGCTAGACATAAAGTTATTGATTTAGTATTTCAAAACATATCAATAAAGATGTAAGGTGCCAGGAGGACATCTTTGGTGTAGTTTCAGGGCTTATTCTTTTCCTGTTCGACGCAGCTGTGCTAACAGTTCCCCCTGCTCCCCGGTCTTGTGCTAAGCTAAGTTAAACAGCTGTGTGTTGTATGCTCAAAGAGGAAAATGATATTGATCCTCTTATCTGACTCTGGGTAAGATGGCAATCAATGTGTATTTCCCAAAATGTTTATTTTGAAGCCATACTAGGCCATGTCTGACATTAGCAGCACTAGGCGATAGCAGCTGATGTTTTTAAATGTTTGATTGATTTTATTACCCAGAACCGAGAGGTTATTAGCTTACATGTCCTCCTCTCATATTGTGTTCAGTGCCAATACCCTGAGCAAAGAGCTGCACAAGTAGTACAATGCAGAGAGCTGCTAAAGGTTTTTTTAAAGGTTGGGCCTCTTCTCTTTTTCGCTGTGGTGCCCTAGATCAGTGGTTCTCAAATGGGGGTACGTGAAGGCACTCCAGGGGGTACGTGAGATTTAAAAAAATATATATTTAAAATTAGCATCCATTCAAAAATCCTTTAAAAATTGTTATTTAATAAATATTCAATAAAATATAAGTGTAAGTTCATAAACTGAATTTAATGCAACAATGCAATCGTCAGTGTTTAATAAATCAGACACTGATGGCAGAGCGCTTAGTATTACATCTTTTTTTCAACCAAAAATGCTTTGCGCTGGTTAGGGGGTACTTGGCTAAAAAAGTATTTCACAGGGGGTACATCACTGAAAAAAGGTTGAGAACCACTGCCCTAAATGACTAAAGCAAATGGATACCTGTTTTTCTTACGATTATTATTGATGCCTTTGTTTTTGTTGATACTTCTTAGACACTATGGATGAATAGGGTAAACAATTTAACTTCTGTTGATTACTGATATTAAGACAATATTTTGTCAAATATGAAAATGAGGCATTATCAAATGCAAAGTAGTAACATATACACCTAAATGTATAATTTGGATGCTTTCTTCCAAGTTATCTGAAAGTAGACGTGTTATGGATGCCAAAGAAGTGTTTCACCAATATTATTTAAAAAAAACAACTCTCTAAAACCTCAATAAGTGATGACACACTGTCACTATCTGCCACTTTTCTTTCAGGTTCTCAGTTGAACTATGCCCTTTTTCTCACACCTTTTTCTGTTCTTTATTATACCATCTATTTGGTCAGCTGTTTACCAGATCCATGGTTTGACTGTATGACTGGAGCGCTCTGACAGGCCACCATATGGCTTTTTGCTGGATAGAGGTGCGTGGCAGAAAAAAAAAACTATCCTACAAAAGACCTAACCATTGGAAAGCAGCCAGCCCTGCCTGCAACACTTGCAAAAATTGGCTGTGTATAAAAAAATATTTAAAAGGTCTAATGATGTATTTATAATGGCTTGATCCAATACTAACCTGTTTAGTTCTGTTTTCATCATGCTGCATTGGATATTGTGGAGCTTGTAATTGCTCTACACTGTTATGGGCTAATTGTTGACTGTAGTTAGCTCAGGTTAATGTACCTTTCTAAATGAAGCTTCATATTGGTTGTTGAACAATGTTTACAGTCACGGTGCCTTTTAAAGAGAGGAGGAACCGATTGCAAAACTGAGCTGTGTTCTAATTAAAACATTTAATATGTATAAAGTACAGCGGACATCTTAAAAGATAACTGAAGAATAAACTTTTTACAAATGATTTTTAAGGGTGGTGATAATAGGGACACTATTTTTCCACTACATGATCCCCAACTGGGGATGTCACAATACCAGAAATGTAGTTATCGACACCAATGTAGGCGGCTGTGGCACATGAGGTAGAGCGCTTGTCCCGTAACCACAAGGTTGTTGGTTCAAACCCCTCTACCGGCAACATGCCGAGGTGTCCTTGAGCAAGACACCTAACCCCAAGTTGCTCCCCGGGCGCTTCATTGCAGCCCACTGCTCCTCCGGGATGGGTTAAATGCAGAGAAATAATTTCCCCATTGTGGGACTAATAAAGGATTGATTATTATTATTATTATTAATACCAGGAAACAGGAGGAGTAGGACAATGCTGAGGCTTGGGCTGACATCCATAAGATGGAGAAAAAAGGTTGAAAGTCATCACTTTAAATTCCAAAATTCAACATTTTTGGAAAAAAACATTCATACTAATTTCTAAAATCCACAACATATTTTTATCGAATAAAATATTTTGTTTCAATCAATATTCTTTGGCATTTAGAAGTTGATAACAACATTTACACTGCAGTCAAAAAACAGTGTGTTCTTCAGCTGTCGGGCCACTCCTGTATTAACTGGTCTAGCAGCAATCTAATGGCACCATGAATTGCATTTATATAACCACAATGACATCAAATCAATTTGTTTATTTTTTTTAAGCTGATGGTGTCATAAAATCTGATGAAAGAGATTTGAAACTACCTCTGCTAAAATCCTCAATAGAAGCTTTGAATTATAAAATAGATTTTAATTATAACAATAATTGATACAAATAAAAGATATTAAAAACATTATTAATGAAAACGGTTTGAATATGAGCTAAATTTATTCATGGCCTTCATCATTTGTGTGTACGCATTGTCTGAGGCAGTTTAACATTTGTTCACAGAGTGAGAACAAATTCAGGTAAAGAAATATTGATTAATCCCGGCCTTGTGGGTAAAACTTTGGGTTTAATTACAGAATTTGTGAATGAGGCCCCATGTCTCTGTAGAACCATTCATACAGTCTGTATGGGCCAGAAACGACAAAACAATAAGCGTGAATTGGATAAATGCTGCATAGAGCTGCAGTGATGGCTGCTTGTTCTCCATAGGTTAGCAGTCACACCCCTTTTATATTAGAGTCATTTTATTTAATGTTAATATCAAAAATGTCCCTTATCGGAGTTTTGACATAAACTGAATGATCCTTGACCAACAGGTCAAGGTCACCTCAAAAACAGCCTGTTATCTCTCTTTTTCTTAGATATATTGCTACAGTCATAATGTTTGCTTTTCCATTTCCAACTAGCTGGAATGAGTTCATTGAAAGCTCACCTCATCCTGTAACACTGCCTCATCACCTGAGTCTCTTCACTTATTCCGCCCTAACCCCTCGCACCGAATTTAAATGACCACTTGAATCTTGACTCATCTTGTGGGCTTTTGTTTGAATTACTTTCAGTCTTATTCTTCTTTTCTTTCCTTATTATATTTTTGTCTGGAACCACAAGCCATGAATGTTACCCTGGAAAGTGCAGTAACTGTCTAGGAAAACAAAGGGAGAGAACAAAAGAGGAAGATTGCTGTTGGTGTGGAGGGGTAGAGGAGTTGCCCCAAGCTTGCAACAGTTGGATTAACATTTAGGCAATTTTCCATAGTGTGTTTGAGATGATGAAGCGCTTTTGCATACAGGGCCTGAAATTACACTCCCAACTATGCTTTATTCAAGTATTTACTGTGGTCTTCACTTGCATTACCCCGGACGAGATGGCACAACACATGACATGTGTGTTGTCAAGGTGCCACTGCAATGGAGAATGTGGCTGTAAATTAAATAAACCACATGGCATTGGTATCTGAAGAGAAAATGGAAGGAATAACAATACAACACAATGGATAAGATAATGCAGCCATGTCCTCCAGACCTTGTTTATTCAAATTCCACTATTGCACAAATTGAGTCATGGCTGGCTTATAGAAATTGAATACTCTCACTGCAGAAATTTATTGACAGGGTTCTATCAGGTCAATGACAGTGTGAAGGCCAGCATAAACTTTGAATGAAGGAAGGAATCATTTCTTTATATCACAAAGTGTGTGTGTGTGTGTGTGTGTGTGTGTGTGTGTGTGTGTGTGTGTGTGTGTGTGTGTGTGTGTGTGTGTGTGTGTGTGTGTGTGTGTGTGCATGTGTGTGTGTGTGTGTGTGTGTGTGTGGGGGGGGCAGCAGGAATGACTGATTCAATATCCTCAGGTGGAGGCAAACAGAAAGCACTTTGGGTGAGTAAAGAAAGTCATTTCAAGCTGTCAATCAAAGAGAATCGCTGACATCTGCTCGAAGATGGAGGTGTCAATCAGCCAGAGTGCAGCAGGGTTTACCCTGCTAATAAGTGACATAAGACCCCAACTGAGGGCTAGTTACTGGGGATCACGCTCTGCTCATGCTGGAATTGAGAATCAGTCCAGCTGCAATCAGCCTCTTTAATTTATTTTATTAGGTGGTTTCTTAGTATCTTTCATTTTCCTTCAACAACAAAAAAATGACTGATGGTTTTTTTGATCATAATTTTGGGCATCAGATTTCATACAGTTTACAGCCATGGGAATGTCATTTGTTTGGCAGGTGTTACATTGACATTTTGACTTGATGATGGCGAAGATTGGTGATCAAAAAAAATCTCTGTCCGTTTTGCATTTGTGGAGATATTTCGGTATGAGCAACATGCCATCCCATAGAGACAATTGTTGCCCTAATCATGTCTGGATTAACCTGTTTTAGGACCCCAGGGCAAGAGAAAATTGCCCCTGTTGCCCCCAAATTCCCATCAACCACAGTGCACACAGCACACTGTAGAAGTCAACTTCGTTTTATTTGCACAGAGGCCCAGAAACCAGCCAGTACTCCTATAGAGGAATACTTCCCAGTACAGTAACGTTTCTAGTTTATCAGTTTGGGGTAATTTGATGACATTAAACTTTAGTGCTGCATTCTGCTAATTATTTTCTTGCTTAATAGTTTAATGGATTTTGGGCCCCTCTACAAGGCAGGACCAAAATATTATGTGATAATGCAGAATCCTGTTAATATTGTTCTTTGTTAGTGTAAATTATCAAACACATTTTTCAGTAATGAAATTCCCCCAAAAACTGACATGCAGTAAATCCAGGACTTTTGGTCCCCTTTCTATTTGCAGTCCATTGCATTGCATTATTCTGACTAAAAACTGTTTCTAAGTTCTATTTCTACCTTACAAACTCAGAAATATGATTTCTATTAACAGCCTTAAGACAGGACACCTTCCAAAATGTGACAGCAAGAAAGGAAAGAGTAATTTCAAATCAAAAAAACATGTCAAGGTTTCAAACTTTTATTCGGCAAAAGTAAACAAGCAGGGAGAGCTGATGGATAGAAAACTGCAGCAAAGTTTTTTTTTTACCCTATTGAAGTGAGTGTTAGTTAATCAGGCTGCTTCCTGCTGGTGGACAGGTGGGAGATTAAGGTTCAGTTTTGTAAAGATAAGAACAGAATATCTGATGGCTGCTGGCAAAATCACTGTGCTGTTTCCCAGGATAGTGCGAGGTAAGCTCAAGAACAACAGCAACAAAACCCTTTGTCTAACACACAATCCCTTCGTTTGCCATGTTATCCTTTTTTAGTATGGAAAGAGTAAAAGTCATGGTGGCACTATAAAAAGGATTGATTATTATTATTATTATTATTATTATTATTATTATTATTATATATTTTATTGTCCCCAAATTTGTTTGTTACAATAAGTGCAAGGAGTGCTCTGACAGTTTTATATTTTCCTGACCTTGAAATTGACCTTGGCCATGGCCGGATAGGTTCAAACCAGATTTCCAAATGTCAACTTCAATTCTCTACCAATCTGACCATGTGAAAAAATAGCAGTAAAGCGATACTGTACATTATAATACATTAGCATATTAGAGAATAAATCTCTTAAACACATCACAACAAAAATCCATATCGTTTAAACCTTTCATACACACTTTACAGTCCTTTTTTTAGATACGTTTCTCTTTTTTGTTTTGTTCAAGCAGTAGCTTGATACTTGCAATAGCCAACACAACAGTTAACTCATTGTAGCAGCACTTCGGGTCACCGCGGTAGAGGCAGCGAGGCCTGAGGCTGCCCCAGCAGAGAAGATCTCTCCCCCAGCACCCCGGCATCCTCGTAACAGGGTCCCACTGTGGGACTACGGTGGCATGCAGCAACCCGACAGTCTGCTGGCCTGCGCTCGACTGGGACTGAATTCAGTTGACAAACACTAACATTGGAACAAATATATCCATCACCACTGAGCCCATACATAAAATGGAGATGCAAAATAATAGAAATAACTAACTAAAATACCAGCAACTCAGTGGCGGGTCGTCCTTCAATCAGAGGATTGGCGTTCAATCCCCAGCTCCGCTAGTCCATGTTGATGTGTGTCTTTGCCTTGGGCTGTCCCTGCGGTATATAAATGGGTATGAATAGTTAGATAGGGAAGGTGGCACCTTGCATGGTAACCACTCCCATCAGTGTATGAACTGCTGTGAATGGGTGAATGATGACATGTGTTAAAGCACTTTGAGTGGTTGGAAGACTAAAAAAGCACAAGTCTATTTACCATTTACCATTACTGGTTGATTGAGCACATCATTTCCACAATACTTGTGCACAATTAAGTAGTTGATTGTCCTCGGTGGGACTACAGATTTTTGATTTGTGCCGATTGTTGTACATTAAGAAGGCCAAATGGGCATTACAATTAAACAACATTATCTCAATGAGGGAATGAATGTGTATTTCACGCATTGAAAGTTAATGCTTTGGCCGAAGGATGCGGCTTGTGGTAAAAAATAATGGAGACAGGTTCATCCTCTGGGCAGCATGACTTTTCCAATAAGTTTTATAGAATTCTTCCCATTTGCCTGTAATTTTGTTTGTGCAGAAGAGGAAATTTTGGTCTGATAATTGCACTAGAGGAAACATTAGGAATTATCCCCTAGGGGCCATGAACTGACACAGCAAAAAACATTTTGAATCCTTTTTTTTACCTTGTCATGGACCTAAGAGTTTTAAGAGAATTTCCCACAAAGGTGGTGCCCCAGAGGAAAGGAAATGTCTAAAGTAATTAGGAATTACCCTCTGGGGATCATAGATATTCACAACAATGGTCATGGTGATCTGTCGTAGTAGCTGTCAAGATATCCTGCTCTGGACAACTTTTGGACAACTGACATATGGACCGATGAAGTTGTAATATAAAAACAATTCTTTACTTAAAATTCTAAGGGAAGCACTACAGCAAAACTACAATTAATCAATATTTTTTTACCATCAAGTCACAACTTCACTGTTGTAGCCACAGACATCTGCAATACAGTTCTTTTTTTCACAATTTATTCATCTCCATCTGCTTCACGACGCCCACACATCCAACGTTTCCGCTGACTGCTGTGGGTGTTTACCTCATAAAATTGATTAAGACACTAATGCCTGCCTGTGAGAGAACTGAAAAAGTTGTCCAAGGTTGCTCCTCAGATTGAAACGCTATCCATTACCCGCAAGCAACATGCAATTAAACTTCAGGATAGGTTGCTGTCAGTTTGATGGGAAAAGGATTTGTGTTTTGGACTGGGGGAGGCTCATCCCTTGTGATATCTGGAATGAGAGCTTTAATACAGACAGTATACGAGTCCATGCTCTGATATATGAACATGTTTTATAATAATGATTTCATGATGAAATATTAGCCTGATACACTTTATATAGTGAGTTAATTATTGCATGATCAAGCTCAGTTTTAGCAGCTTAACATTTTTTTTAAAGGGACATGACTTCTTAGTGCAATTTCTCGCCTCCAATGCTTTCATTTCTCCCTTTTAACTTTGGGAAATTTTGTGATAACTATTTCATTACCTTCTGAAGTCAG
The DNA here is from genome assembly GCF_027596085.1 of Anoplopoma fimbria. Taxonomy (NCBI): domain Eukaryota; kingdom Metazoa; phylum Chordata; class Actinopteri; order Perciformes; family Anoplopomatidae; genus Anoplopoma; species Anoplopoma fimbria. Next base: position 11,207,768 of record NC_072469.1, read on the forward strand.
GCATCTGAACTTCAAAGCTGATATGGATTCATGCCAAATTATTCTGAAGAGACACTCTCTCTCTCTCTATCTCTCTCTCCCCCTCTCTCACAAACTTTTTATCTGCTTAAAAGAGGCCTATTGCTTATAGAATCAAAGCGGTGCTGGAGCACACACCCTCAATAATGTAGCACACACACCTTCCCTGGCTCTGGTTCAACACAGGAAAAGTGAAAAGGTTCAACTCCAAATCACAGAGCAATTGCTAAATACATTGATTTGAAGCACCTGCCATATTACTGCATTCATTTCCACTGCGACTGACAAAAACTGCTCTGTTTTTCCACGCCTCCGACACAGCATCTCTATTGCATGACTCCAAGCTTTTCAATATGTATTATTGTGACTCCCTGAATCACACCATGTAAATCTTGTGGATGCTATCGAATATAGCATCCATTTATCTCCTGAACGTGTGATTGATGTGCCAATTAATATCCACTGCAATAAGATAATATCTTACACTGTTATACACCTTGCATAAGTAATAGCATTGCATATTTATAGTGATCATTCAACATGGATGTGACACAACGTCTAGCCACAAGATCCCAAAATGTTGCAGAATTTGTAAAGAACTAGTAAGTTGGAATGACTGATGTTTGTTATTTGCATTTAGCTAGTAGTTCCTCGAAAGCAGCTGTTTTAAAATCTGAGAATAAGCCATTAGCAGTTCCTGTTTGCAGTGTACCAATGCATATACATATCACTGTCACTTGACTACTTTGATGCTGAGAAAAACTTTAAAAAACCTGATGATTCTCAGGAAAAGTATGCAGTTATACAGAGCTTTCAATGATTTCCAGGAATTTATGGATGTTTATTGGATGGATAAATGAGTATGTCTCAGCTATGAGTGCAAATTTTGATGCACAGTTTAAACCCAACTTACAAACCACCTAGGCCCTGTACTATGAAGCTGGATTTCACATAGTGAGATAACTTTAGGTTTTTTCCCCCCGGATTTTCAGTCCTTTTCAGTCCTCACTTCTTAACGGGATAGTTCACCATGGTAACTTACGCTGCACACCTACCCTGCTCTGGAGCAGGTCATACCAGATCAACTTGTATAAAAGCATTGCCAACTGACCAATTAAAGCTCAGTGTGCTGATTGTTGGATAATATTACACAAAAGGAAGAAGTTTCAATTCAGGCGAAAAGCAACCCAGTATCAACTGCAAAATGGTAAATGGTAAATGTACTGTACTTGTATAATGCCTTTCTAGTCTCTCGACCACTCGTAGCACTGTAACAATACATTTCATCATTAACCCATTCAAAACCATTCATACAACGCCGGAACAGCCTGCAGGAGCAATTTGGTGTTAAGTGTCTTGCCCAAGGACACATTGACATGGACTCCGATCTTCTGATTGAAGGACGACCTTGCTCTACGAAAGAGCCTCTTATTTCTCTTATTATGAATTCATATCATATATTCCCATATGGGCTGGCAGTCCAGCAGACTGGATACATTGCCTTGCATTACCTTTCTACAGGTACTTTTATGTTTACAGAGGTGATTATAAGATATTACAATAAGCCTGCTTACCACTTTGAATTCTGTTAATATTATCAGCTGGTAATGTGACACACAAAGTGGCTGGGATATTTGTTTAAAACTGTACAGCGAACCTTTGTCTCCTATTAACGTGCACCATGAACATTTGTTTGATCATAAGAAACTAAAAAGAGCCAAATTGTGCCAAAAGCTAATTCTGAATTTGTTTTGCACCAGTGTTGTCATTGTGCATAAGCAGTACAACATTTATAATGGATATTGCCTGTCCACACATGTCTACACAGCCAACCAGTGGTTTTACTCTTGATCCAAGGCTGCCTGAAGTTATATTTTGGAACAGTATAACACTTAAAAGAAATTGCAAAGCTCTGCAGCATGGCTTATCTGTAATGAATGGTTGATTTCACATCAACCCTTCCCATATCTGATTGGATGCATGCATCTCTCACTGAGCTGTCACTGGTGTTTGCTTCTGAAAATTGGAAAAACACAGCATATGTTCTAGCCATGATATTAAGTAGCCATGAATATCTGTATTGAAATAAATCGGAGGAAATCAGGAGTTTTGAGACGCATCAGCAAACAACTCCTCACACTACAGTTCACTGACTGGTCCAACACATAAAACACTGGGCTGAATCTGTTCTTGAGAGGATGGTTTCCATTATCAAGCCTCAAGATGTAGGCTCAAATGTGCATACAAACGTTATGCTCAATTTTGATGTATATCCAGAAGCACTGAGTGCAATTTAATAAGGTGCTGCCATGCCATGATGAGCAATAACGTGAGAAGTGCATTTAAAAGTAATAAAACCAACAATAAACTTCGTAAATCAAATATGTTGTAAAAAAAATAACATGAATCCGTCCTGCAAAGATCACAATGCACAGAAAGCATTGTAGGGTATGGATGGACTGCCAAATTGGGTGAAAATATTCATACTGTTTCAAAACAGACCCTTGGAAAACCTACCAGCTGTGCATGAATTATTTTTCAAAGACAAAAAAGAGACCTGAACCAAAAGAGACCCCAGGGCAATCGGAACTGATCTAACTGGTTCCATTCGATCAGAGCCAATTCAAAATGCAGCTGGCAAAAGAACATACAGGTATTTGAGATATTTAAACACTTGGGCAGCAGACCTGAGACAACGAGATCCGGCCTAATTAGACTGAATATAATTGGGCCCCATCCTGGGTCGACTGGCCCCTTAAAATACCTCTGGAAGATTAAAACAATTCAGATTGTCATCCAACTGTCTGAATTAAATAAAACTAAGTGATACATTGAAACATTAAGAAATGATACAAAATTACATTCAAATACTGTTCATTCTTCAGTGGATATGCTATCCATCATCTGTTATCTAATTAAAATCCCATGTGAGAAAAATGAAGATAAGTTAAGCAAGCAACATCCATGAGAATCAGTGTATTGGCTCAGATCCCGTAAATACTGAACTCTCATCACTGATGCATAACACCCCCACATGAGGAATGGGCCACAATAAAACATCAGGCGACATTTTGTCTGAATAAACTCACCTTGTTGCAAATTACTTCTTCCAGGAAACTTCCTCAGAGAAACGGGATTATTGAAAGAACCCTTTTATGAGCAGAACAAAAATATATGACTTATGAAGCTGCCTCAGAGGAAGATATTTTCATCTGTTAGTGCTTTGGCTTTGGTATCTTTTTGCTATGAAGCGCCACAAATCAGCCTGTTTGGTAAACATGAGCATGCTGCGTGCGACAGTGCAGTTTTAGGTGATCAATACTGACATTTTTAGCCTTTTTCGCGTGTTGAAATCTTGCAGCTTAAGTTGTCAAGCTGTAAGGTGAAATACCATGTTTACTTGTGGTAAAGGATTCGGTTTGCTTTTTAAAGATGGAAAAATATCACAATATGAAAAATCCAAGCGTTTCATCCTCACTTCCCTACAGTGACCATCAGACAGCATTTATGAGGACTGTGGCTGTAGGGAAAGCTACCAGACCCTGGGGGAACGCTACTTTATGAACAGCAGCTTTGCTGTTCTAGGGGTTGGTTATCTGAAACAAAATGGTTTGGTTATACATTTTATATAAGTTTGCACTGACTGTAACAAAATCCCCCGTCCAGGTTAATCCAATCCAATTTTACGAAAAGCTATTTCTCATTTTTCATTCCTTGTGCATTCTCCAAAAAATGTCAAGCAACCCGAGCAAACCCCTGCAGTGCACAACCATGTTGTTTAGTGAACTAAACTACTTGGTTAAGTTGCAGAACCATATCACCCTCCGCTTCCCCCTTAGATAAACCCTATTAGCTCTGTCCGCACTTTGCCGTACTTTGCACTGGTGGCACTATAAGCTATTAGCCGTTTGAGAGGTGACCCAGATGCTTCCTGTCTTGGATCTTTCACCTTTGAGTACATAAGTTATTTGTCAAAAGTAGAATAAAGTAAGTCTAAACGTTGACCTTTGCTTCCACACAGGACATGAAGAGCAATCTCCTGGTTAAAAGTCCTGTGTTTTTGGTCGCATCCATTCACCCTGACCTCGTCTATGTGGACATTGTCACTCTTTATACTATGTCACATGACTTCCTTACAAAAGCCCTGCAAGTCCTGGCTTACGAGGGGAACATACAAATTACAATACACCCTTACTTTGAGTAGATGTAAGAAGTGTTACTCAGTATTGATACTGTAATATCATTAGTTTCCTCTGCAACAAGTAGTGTAAGGGATCACAATTACCCCCAAAAAAGGAATTAAGTTGGACTTTGGTGGACTTTCAGGCGAATACCACCTTGGGTGATGTGTGACTGTGCCTTGAGAAAGAGGAAGAGACATGTTCTAGGAGGTTGCATACGCGTGCACTACACCCTCAGTTTTAATTATCAATGACAAGCAAAAGGTGGTAGGCACACAGATTGTGTGGGTGTCCCAAAAACGTCTCGAAAGCTATGTTAATATTGTCATATAATGAGTAACGGAACTCATTACTTGTGAGTAATGAGTTATACGTAAAAAGTAACCTATTACACTGCCTGAGTAACTTGCCCAACACTGCGTTTAAGTACGAGCAGTGAATGAGAACAGCCTGCATGGATGCAAGGCCTTCCTCATTTAGATCTGCTGTTTTGGGAGGCTCAGAGGATCGGCTTTGTCTTGTTGATGAAACAACTATTTAACTATTGAGAGCTAGAGCATAATGACAAAATATGAAGGACTTATCAAGAACAGCATTTGTAACCCAAATGTGCTTCTGGTTTCATACTAACTGAACAGATCCTCCACCATGTTTGCCAGCAGTTTCAGAAATTTTGTTTTTCTGAATGGTTAATTAACTAAAAATCATAGACAGGAAGATTACTTTTCTTCTCACTGATGATGATGATGATGATGATGATGATGATGATGATGATGATGATGACCATGCTCTTTACACTAAGTCAAGAAGCTTTTGGTGACACTGTTGAACAAGGTTTGTATCTATTTCTCTGGCAAATCCTGTTTGCCTCCGCTCTTCATCCTTGTCAGTACCGTTGTCATTGTTTGGTTTATATTTTTCAGCACACATCAAACCTCGTATGTCTATCATTGAAGTGTTAGTCAAACATCAGTCAAATAAGTATGCGCATACATCATGTCCTTTGCATTTTGCTGGAATCAAAACAACTTGCTTTTTCCAGTGAGCGCCGTTTCTCTAAATTCAAACCTTTAATTTCATTGATTTATTGATCCATACAAATTATAAACAAAGGGTATTAGGGGTTAAGAAAATGTGCCATTTTTTGTGAGAATCTTGCAAGTCCTTACAATTTACAATCCAGGCAACCATTAGGGTCTTCTTGTGGCTGTGAAAAGGAATTATGTAGTGGCTGTCAAACTTCCTCTGCACTTCTTCCCTGCTAACACATATATTGCTAATTGTCATTCAACTTGATAGGACTCGCTTATGTGGCTACATTTGTAATTGTGCTTGAGTTAATTCAAAGACCTTTTTCAAGTGCTGCTCCTAATATTGTACCACCCCTGTGGCTCTTTTTCCCCACAGTCCCACACTATTACTGTAAGCAGACTACAACCATCTGCAGTGCTTTGAACAGAAATGTGAACTCTTTAGGACTCTATCCTGTACACCCCAATGTGTTTTGGAACTTATTGTGCGAAGATTATCGGCACGTGGTCCTGAAATTTAAGTGATCTCATCAGTTATTGAGCATATTGAGATAGCTGACATATTCTTATGTACCTTAAAAGAAGAGAAGACAAGAGCTTATTCGATACCTCACATGAAGAGCAGAGAGCTCATGTGGAAGTTGGTAGGCTTGACATAAAGCTGTAATAGGCAACACATTGATGTGAGTCACCCACCAAAACCACAAAGTAGACCTGGAAGAGAAAAGGAATTCCCGTTAATTGAACTGTTGTAGCTTCACCCGCTTCACTCAAATCAAATGCTATTCCCTTTGCTTGGGGAAATCTTTCTCCTACTTGGCAGTGAGCAATGAACGACAGATAAAATTGGACAGACCACTGGTTGATGACACCTCCGGGGATTTCTGGGCATTTCAGTTCAGTTTTTTTTCAAGGAGTTGTCAGTCGGAGCCATCAAGTTACCAAATAGCCTAGTTGAGCTTTAAAAACTGGACTAAAGCTGTCACAATTAAGCGTTCTTCTCAAATGTCACCTCTCGGCTCTCATTAGGCATTCCTGTTGCGAGTGGTAAGTACTTTGTCATTCTGGTAGCCGCCGTCGACTCAAATTGACATTTCACTCAGTGTCTCTCATTTCATTCGGTATTCTTTGGAGACTGCCTTTGCCTCCGTCCCCTCATTTCCAGCCAGGCCATTTCACCTTTTTGTCTCCCTGGAAATGGATTAGCCAGCCAGGACAGAAATTAAACTGCCAAATCAATTAGGGTTTCTCAAAAGGTGCAGATTCATTTTCATGCTGGTTCATCACGCCCTTTCCTACGCTTGTCTGTTTCAATCCTTGGATTATTGATGTCACTTTTGCTGTGTGCTAACCTACGAAGGAAGACATTTAAAAGAAGAGATGCTGAATATGAGGAGATTGTTTTGCGTGCAGGGTTTGGAAAGAGTACCATTCAAGTACAGGCACAGTAAAGTTTTAATTTAGGAAAAGCAAAAAGTAGCTAATTTACAATCAACTCACAATAAAAGCAAAACAAATATAAAACACAATGTTATAATTGGAGGTAATAGAATGAAAATGCCTCTATTCTCATTATTCAAAAATGTTATCACGTTTATATTTCTCAAATTTTAATTAATTTGGGTTTTCCATTGTTACAACCTACACCCCACCGGGATAAGTTGTTACAAAAAGACCAATACATATGATTGTCATGATGTGTTATGTTATGTTTCACGGTGATCAAACTCTCACTCCAGCTGGGTAACCAAAGCTGGCTGCCCTTCTCTGGGGATGGCACTGATCTGTTTGTCGGTCGGTCCACCACTTTGATCTAGACTGAAATATCTTGACAAATACTGCACTGAGTTTTTGTCCAGCGTGGCGCTGGACAGCAGGTTTACAGTTTTGGCTTTTAGAACAATGTCTTGACAACTATTGGATGTAATGGATGAAATTAGCTAGAATTATCATTTCCCATCATCCTCAGCTGTTCTTTGTGTTAAGTGCTATTGTTAGCATGCTAAGCTACTAAACTAGAATCTTGATAATTACACCTGCATAGTATATGTTAGAATTGTTATTGTGAGCATATTAGCATGATGCCATTTGCAATTAGTCTCTGTGATCTCTCTTAGGAATGAAAGTTGAAATGACTTTTCCCTATAGATGCCTGTAGATACGCTGACCTGGCAAAAATGTCTTCAGGATAAGAGTCAAGAACCCTAAAGAGGTACTGCACAATTGAAGTTGTTTAGGTTTAAGTTATAAACTAAATTACTTTAATGTGATGAATGTGGTATTTCAATATAATGACTAAGGGGCTAAAGGCAATTAATATAACAGCTAGAACAATCTGGTTAGTTCAGAAAATGAATTCATTTTATGTAATGCAGCATTTAAAACCAGGCAAAGACACTTATGCGATGTTATTATATCCAGAATCCAAAAAGACAATATCGATTCTCATATCACAATATCTAAACAATATTGATATATTTCCCAGCCCTATGAGAAGTTATACCCAATGAATGATGGGCAGCATTCTCCTCCTTTCTGTGTGTGTTGCACAAAATTCCAGGGTCTTCTTCTTTAACCGCGTAATATGTGCCGGGCTTCTGTAAACCTACTGCATGGTCCATCTAGTAGGTTTACAGAAGCCTTTTTATTTGAATGAGAAACATTTACATTCATGCATTACTTACAGTTACTAATTGTGTACTATAGAATGAGGTCTAATTTGACTGAGAGGTTGCTGCATTTATTGGAAGGAGCTTGCTTATAGCTGGCTGCTCCTCATTTTCTTGCACCGCTTCATGCTTGTGGACTGTTTACACATTCAACAATTCGAGCGTCATCAGTGACAAAAAACACACTTGCTATCAAACCAGTAAACACAGGCCTTCAAGGGTAATGACTTAAGAAAATTACTGGTGATAGGTGTCTCTTTTATATCCATCCATTTTCCGTAACCTGCTTATCCAGTTAAGGGTCGCAGGGGTGCTGGAGCCGATCCCAGCTGTCAATGGGCGAAGGCAGGGTACACCCTGGACAGGTCGCCAGTCTGTCGCAGGGCTGACATATATAGACAGACAACCACTCACACTCACATCCACACCTACGGGCAATTTAGAGTCTTCAATGCACCTAAGCTGCATGTCTTTGGACTGTGGGAGGAAGCCGGAGAACCCGGAGAGAACCCACGCTGACACGGGGAGAACATGCAAACTCCTCACAGAAGGTTGTCCAGCCCGGGAATTGAACCCAGGCCCCTCTTGCTGTGAGGCAACAGTGCTAACCACTACACCACCGTCTTTTATATGTATTATTTTATTTGTCATTGTTCTGTCTTCCTTTCTAAATGTATTACTTTTCCATTCAAGACACTTTCAGGACTGTACACTAATATGGCTGTCAACGTTTTCGGATCCAAACCTCTTTTGCTCCTCTGTATCGCTGAATAATTTATTTATTTTGACAATGAATCAGGGGTGGATAATAACAAAGGTCCCCATTTGGATCATAGACTAAATGGACCACCTCCACCTATTGTACAAAAGTGAAGCCAAAATATCCTGGATAGGGTAGCTTCCATCTTGCAGTTTTGACGTTATTTGGAGCCAGACGCTATGTTGAAAGGATTAGGGGTGGATTTGGTGGTATCGAGGTCCCTCCCTCCCTGGCTCAAGCTAACAAGCTGAGCACAGCCACAGCTTGTTAGCTTTAGCCCCTAATTGCTATGTTAGTTAGTTACCACAACTAACCATAATATCTCTATCAATAAATGTCTGATCAGATCGACACATGTTCTATTACACCGACCTGTGACTGTTATAGAAAGTTAGAGTTACTGCTCCTCTCTAGTATGATTCCTGAGCCTCCAGCTCCCCAAATACTTCACTCATAGAAGCTGTCTTTTATTACATAACAGCCATCAAATAACTATTTTTTACCAAATTTATCAGAAAATGGAACACCTGAACCTATCAGCTCGATAAGAACTACCTGAAATGGCAGAAACCATCTTTGGGAAAAATATAGCTGACGCATGAATTACATGCAATACAAAACTACTTATTGGACAGTGAACCCGTCGTTTTCATTGCAGATGGATGTGTTTCCTGTTGACTGGGGGTTGTCAAAGCAGGACTCATAATAGTGGATTTTCTCACACACATGCTTAGAGGCTGATTTCCCAACACTGGGTAAACATGTGACACGTCCACAGTATCTGACAACTGTCACTCGTGGGTGTTGGAAGAATGCAATCCAAGCCTAAGAAAATTACAGCTCTTATCACAACATACTGATTAAAACTTCAAACCGAAGACAAAAGACACATGCACAAGACTTGCTGCTTAATTACAGTAACAAGTAATTACAGCTACAGGCTAGAATAAAGTGACCAGACTTCAGTGTAGATATTTCAGAAGAAACTAAAAGAAACTAAAGTGCATTTCAATGGCTAGATTCACAGCAAGTTTGTTAAAAGAACAAAAATGTGGAGTTAAAGGTTTTTTTGTGATTACATGTAACCGAAGGTTGCAACGCTCTAATGTGTAAGGCTGTTTTTTTGTGTTTGAGTTTCAAAATTAAATGGCTGATAAAGATTCACCACTTTGTGCATGTTAAAGCACTAAAAGGTAAAAGGTTTGTTTTGCCATTTAGCAAGTGATTGAAAGAATTAAAACATATTCAAACAAAATTGCCTAAACAAATAATAAGTTTTTTACAGAAGCATTTACAGAGGTTTTTGCATGTTATAAGCTGTAATTCTGATACATGTATGAAGCAAAATAATTATTTGTCTAACTGTAGCAAATTTGATGAAACTTGAATAGATGATTGAGGAGCCTAATTCATTCCAGCAGCCCCATGGGCCCAAGAGGACTAATTGTAATGTGTCGAAGCTAACGCCCTGGGATTGTGATGCTGCGACACAAAGAGAGTCAAGTGCGTGGCTGGGGATGTCTGCACGCCTATTTGCAAGAGCGGTAACTGAAGAGAGGGCCCACTTCTGATTTTGACCTCTGCGTTGCCCCCGGTGACTGATGCATCCTCATTCCAACACTAATGTGACTGCCAAAGCGTCATGAATAAAGGCTGACATGATAACAGTAATGCAGTGCATGTGACGTTATGGCATTTTTAATGGCAGTCTAAAGATCCGTCATGTACCTCTTCTATCAGTTGGAGCCCATAAAATGAAACTGCATTTTGAATAAAGTTTTTTTACTAAACCTAACCAAGTAGTTTTTTGCCGTTTTGGTTTTGTTTCAATTTACAATTTTAACCATATGTTTCAAGCTGCGACCATTTCTGTGGAAATGTAATTGAGATACCAGTTAAATTGTAAAGGAACGTGCCATGCTTGTTCAGTTGTGCTTTGAGACCATCTCACAGTTCATTAAGAGTGCCCCTTTGGTCTTTAATTCATGTTACATTAGCTTGTCAAAGGATCATTTCCCCTTCACTGGATAAAGTAATGGAGTAATTGTACACAATTCGAGCACTTTCATGTTTTCTACACGCACAATTGCAGGCTTTACATGTAATTAACATAGCTCTTGTCATAAACCAATGGGCTGTGAAGGGGATTAGTGTTAGCATGTGAATGGAACCTCTGTCAGCTGTGGGATGTAATTAGGGTTAACAACTAAGCTTAGACCCAAAACATCTTCAAGCGGGAGTCAGTGAGCATTGTAATTAGGAAACACTTTACAGGGCAGACTACTGTGCTTTATGTACTCTAACTTTCCACCCACCATGGCCTCACTTTGTTCCTAAAGATGGGGGCACACTGCCACTGACAGCTTCAACTGGAGGAGGGATCAGATTTAAAATGCATGCAGCATTCGTAGCTCATTATTGGATATAATGAAGTTGTCCTGGCTGTAATGGATCGCGATGGAGCCAAACACATCCATCATAATTGGAGATGTGTCACTGAGTATCAATATGCTGTCAATTTGTAGATGCAGCGTTTACTCCTCTAATGCATTGCCCTGGAGGTTTGTTGGTATGTATTCATAAGATAAGTGATCTTGCATGAAACAAGTAAACAAATGGGTGAGTGTTGTGCTTGCGCTGGATCATACGAGTCGTATGAGTTTGAAATAAACCTTAACTTTACAGATTTTGGAGCAGAACTAGTAAGGTTATCTCTGATATATTGGTGCTATGACATAAAAGCAGCCTGTTGCCTGTTGATTTTTTCAAAGTTGTCTTTATTGTCTTAATTATTTGGTGGCAATCGGTGACAAGATTAAAACACGTTTTCTGAAGCTTTAGCAGTTCTTCCAAATCATCTTCAACATCATTTTGCATAATAGTCTGACGTTATTGCCCAAGGGTTCATTGACCACAAGACAAGTGTGTAATTGTTCTTTATTTCTGGTTTTGGAGCCACGTTAGGAAGGAATTACATTATGGCCAGTATGGACAGGATTTCATCAATCAATACATTATATCATTATATATAGTCGCTGTCAACTTTTAGAAAAAAAAAAAACGTTTTTAAAATGATTGAAATGAACACTGCATGTCAAAGTTGATATTGTGTCTTTATATAAGGTGAGATACTTTCATTTGTCATTATAATAGTTTATTTATAGTTTATAGTTTATCAAGCACAATCCCAGTTACTAGGACTGTTACCCACCGCTGTTCATGTCCCGTGAGAAACCAAAAGTAATCCTTTTAAGTCTGCTAAGGGTGTGTGTGAGCTTATTCAATAAGTTACATTGTTACATCATTATTTTAACACAAACCATTTTTTTTTTCTAACCTTGGCTAAGTAGTCTAGTTGCCTAAACCTAACCATTCGTTTCACAACTTTAACAATGTGGCATTGTGAGTTTCTGCAGGTGGTACGAGGCACCGAGTTTGAATCCCACAGGCACACAGCTGTTGAGAAGTGTAGAATTGTTTTCAGTTCATTATGTTGTTATGATATTTAGTAAAGTAATGCTAATTTCCATGTCAAGTCAGATTGATGTCAGACTGTTTGTGTTCTGTCAGTCACCATCTCTTTAGAAGAGTGGGGTGTTTTTATTAAGGCAGCTGTCTTTTTTTGATATTCATCAAATCGATTAAAACTAACTATTTTTCTATTTTGCCTCTTTGCTGCCTTTTGCAGATGTATTCTTTCACAGCATCAACACGAGTTGAATGCCAGTTAAAAAATTCCTACAGATACTCCTTCATTGTTAAACATCATCAATTTGTGATTGTTGATGTGTTGGAGGTTGCCTCATCTACCTCGACTTCAGCTCATAATGTCTTACATTTCTCATCATCAGGCCATGAACTCATTGCCTTCAATCAAAGTGGGTGTACAGGCATATAATTAGCTTGCACTTGAGAATATTCAGTTGTGGGTTACATTTGTCTTATGCAAAACGTATCATCATATTGCTACATCAGATGGTCTATTTTCTGCTGCTGTGGGAGGAGACACTGTAAGCTCGACCTCTTCTTCTATGATGGATTCCTCCTTTTATCATTACTGAGCATCAGTGCAAATGGTGGCTCTACAAAGAAGCATTACTCTATGATTCTGAGAGACTGACACCGCAACATGGGGTTTCAGATCTTTGAGACATTTTGTGCTATTAAACCCCTGTTGATGCTGCACTGGAAATATCCTTATATTGCGTCACAGAGAGCACATTAGGCCAGTTATATGACAAGAGAGACTCCAGCTAATAATAAAATGGATACAGATGTGCAGGGAACACAGTCGAGAGCTGTTGAAAAACTTAGGTACTTAAGGCACAGGATTTTATTTTCCTTTTGAATATAAAATACATTCCCACTCCCAACTTGTCAAATAATGAGGCGAAATCAGCGGCCCTAAACGTCAAGCTACGACACTCTAGGTTCCCTTCTAGCATCAGTTCTGGACGTGTCAGGGACAGTGTGTCACTATATGTTTCTTGCATAGTGTCTCTTAAAAATATACTTTCATGTCACAGGAAGTTAGGTTCAGACAACAAAACTACCTAGGTAGGGTTGGAAAAAGATGGGGGTGCACATTAACTTGACCAATGACCCACATTACTAGCGATACGAACAACTCATTTCACTAACGACTGCCGTGACAAAACAATTTAACTCTGACTTTTAGTTTTACAAGGGACACATACAGCGCTTTCCTGGGTGAAGGTCCTGTGTTTGTTTGGGTCAGCCTTCATTCGGAAGATTGGCGGTTTGTTGCCAGGCTCCTCCAGTCAGTGTGTTCAGTATAAAGAAGATGACGCCAACCTCTTGCGGCCATTGTACTTATGATGGGAGCAAAGGAGGAAGTCACGTGACATAGTATGAAGAGTGTAGTCCACGTGGAGAGGAGGTTGAGGTGAATGGATGAGTCAAACCAGACTTTCACCTATGAGACTGCTGTTCCATGTCCCATGTGAAAGCAAAAGTAACTGTTGACTTATTTTTCATACCAACAAGATCATGGTTTAGGTGACGTAACTTGTGCGCGTGGCATTAGTTAAGTATGTAAGTTAAGTAACTGAAGTCCTTATTTTAACCTAACCAAGTAGTCCTGTTGCCTAGAACTAAACTTGTTTTGAATAGGCTGATAACATTTAACCAACCATGAATTTTAATTACCACTGAATTATAACCTTGGAATATTTTAACTTTGAAAGCCATCTATCTGAATTTATGTCTATGTTGAGTCCAAAATGGATGCTTGGACTCAGTCGAGAGCTGCAACAGATATAGTTTGAATCAATTTGACAGCAGCCTACCACATTATGTAACCATGAGAGAAAGGTGTAGAACAAACAAATACTGTTCCCTCCAACAAAAGAATCACTCAGCCATAAACTATATATATGAGCCAGATGTGCCTTTAACAACCTGAATTTAAAATCTACACATCACTTTTACCACATTCAACGGTTTGTTTTTGCTCAAGGCTGATAGGAAATCAATAGGCTACGTCTGAGGGCTGACACTGGGTTTACAGTATATGTCATGTACACCAAAACTCCAACAACCCCATGAATGACAAAACAAAGTCTGCATTTGTGGGTGTGTTTGAGGCAGTGAGAGTGAGGGATGTATAAATGAAACAAGATCAAAGAGCAGATAATGTGAGGTGAAGCAGTAGATTATTCTACACCAGCAATGGAGCTACACAAAATTCTCCACCAAGCCAACTCCTGAACTAAACTGTAACCCAGTTCAGTTAAGTACAGTTTTCTTTGTCACTTGGAGTAAGCTTCAAATTTTATGTTGAATCATCTTTTTTTGACCTAAAACAGTCCATTCTTCTGTCAATCACACAGACTTTAAAGCTGATACAAAGGTAAGAGCAATGATATTTATTTAACTTTCTTTTGGATTATAAAACCCCAATTCTCGAACCAGAAAGTAAATATGATTTCGGTTAAAAAATATAATGTACATCAATTGGTGGCATTTATTTGAACTAATGGTAAGATAATCAACACTTGTATTAACAATTGTCTGGTTCCTGATTAGTTCAGTTAAAACAAACTCAGGTCTGTTTGGCCAGTGAGTATGGTTTGTGTAGATAGGTGTGAAAGCTGTCAAAAAATCCTGGTGTGGACCAAACAACCAAACCAAGGCCGGATACAAATCCATCTGCTGATAATGAAATCTGTTTATGAGGCGATCTTATAATTGATCCATATAAGGCCAGGTATATATAATTTGGTAAGCTAATACGTCAACATTGGTATCCATGACTAATAGCTAAACGGACCGAAATTTGATGCTAACATTAGCTGTTGTGGCTAACACAATATTCCCAAAAACGTCTCATTGGAGCATTTGTCAGACAGCCTGTTATGCCCAAAACAAACAACCATTGTTCCAAAGGTCCACTGCTCTGAAAATATAAACTCTGCATACAACCAACAGAAGCAAATGCCTAATTGTTTTGCAGGATGACAGACGTATTTTTAATGACATCAGTTGGAACAAAGGATTTCATTGGTCAAAGTTACATTCCCGCAGGTGGAAATCAGCTGAAATTGAGGTCCGCCCAAAATATTTTTTCCCTTGCACTAAATTTCTTTGCCAATTTGTCGCGCAATAATACTAATGATGCTTATGATCAGTTATAATCAAAAACAAATATATACACATCATAAGCATTAAAGTGTGCTTAAACAGTCACTGGAATTTGATTTCCAAACATGGGACCTGACTAAAATGCAACAACATTTTTTTCATTTTCTCCCTTGGTCCAGATCAAATGACCTACAGGTGTGAGGCGGATTTTGTTATTTATCACATCACAGAAACATTTAAGTGATTATTATTGCTACTTATCATATTTAAAAGACAGTGAAGAGGTCTTTTTACGTGTATTTCAATACCATACTAAGCTGGCATCACATCATTGAAAGAGGTGGTGATAAGTCATTCACTGCAGACTTTAATGACACATTTTTCATGTCTTAAGATCACTGGGTTTAATGTGTCATATGAAGCCGACGACCTGAGTTTAACCTCCTCTAAGTGTTTGTGTTCGTTCATCTGATGATTGCTGGATAACCTCATTTAAATATTTGGTCCTATTAATGTGTTTTTATTTGTTGTGCATGTCTATCATCCGGGGTCAGGGCCATTCCCGTCACAGTGAGAGCTGTAATACAATCACAGTAGCACAGGGTGGTCTAGCCTATATTTCAGTTTGAATGCTATTTCTCCTCATGTGACGTTAATTTAGTTGCAGCAACTCTGGATCTTTTTTGATGCACAATAATTGCGGAGCACATTTTACAAGGAGTCAATTTGAGATTTGCATGAAGAATGGCAGCATGTCATGGTGGAAGGGTTTTGCAATAAAGAGACAAGCGATTGAAATTGAGATACTTGCGAGCAGTTGTGGCTTTGGCTCAGAAGGCACTTATGCGATAGGAATAAAATATAAATGGGAAAATAATGGAGGTTTATTCCGACAGTGTCATTGAAAACTTTTACTTTGCCGTCGCAGGCCCGAAACTTACTTGTGGGAACATTTGTCAGGTCCAAATTTAGAAATAGAAAAAGTCATGCTGGACAAGTTGAAAATAGTGATTGTTCTCTATAAAAGGTTTTACACTTTAACATTTTCATCTGTTCTTTTTAACGGCACAGAGCAGCAACATCTCAGTGGCAGCTAAATGCCTTTTACAGCGGATGATAAATGCCGGGACTCTGAATTGATATTGGACATTCATTAAGTCACAATTACCTTAATTGCATTTGCACAGTGCTGGGTGACTAATGGGTTCTAATTTTGGGGGGTTTTAGTGCCTAAAAAACCAAACAGTCAATTGGGACAAGGAGAGACAACCAGAAATGATTGATACTGGCATGCTTTCATAGCTGAGTCTGCAGCTGGACGTCATGCAGTGTTTGTAATGTCAACCATGCATGTAGTTTTGTAACCCTGATGAACTTTGTGTTAAGTATAGTTATTTTTTTAAGTTAATATGTTTACTCATTTTCTGGATGTCTATGAGCTCAGTAATAGCTCCAAAAGAAAATAAATACGTTGTTTAATGTGAATAAAAATCTAATTTAGCTCAAACATTTGATCAACTTCTCATTTACATATGTCAATCAAAGCCAACATGGTGGAAATGTTATTCCTAATGATGATAGAACTGATTTTCTCCCTGAGCAATGCCCTCCTAAATGAGG
The DNA here is from genome assembly GCF_027596085.1 of Anoplopoma fimbria. Classification (NCBI taxonomy): domain Eukaryota; kingdom Metazoa; phylum Chordata; class Actinopteri; order Perciformes; family Anoplopomatidae; genus Anoplopoma; species Anoplopoma fimbria. The sequence goes on from NC_072469.1 coordinate 11,224,650, forward strand.
GGATCCACATAATGACTGTACAAACTCTGAGAAGGATTTGGGGCATGAGGACTGACAGGACCAAGGCAGACCGGCCCTGTTCCAGTCTGGGTCGGTTGATGTTGACAGTCAGCAGATAACATTAAAACATTTTTTAATAAAGGAGAAAAGTATAACAATTCCTCCAGTTGCTAAACATTCTCACTCCTAACTCTACAAATACCAACACTTGGTCAGTGGCCCTAGACTCTTCAAACTGTGACGCTCCAAGTTCCCCTCAACCTTCAGTTTTGGACGAGACAGTGACGATGTGTCAGTTTCCGTTCATCACATGCGTATTGTCTTTTTAAAATAAACTTTCTTTACTTTCTTTTAACGTTCATTGTGCTATTAAGTATATTTAGACGCAGAGGTTTATTTGTCTATAGGTTAATATGTTGGAACATTCTTTACATATGATTAGTCCACTCTCTGTAGTTTTCAACTCTTCAGCTTGGTCCCAAGCTAGTGTTTAACCTTTACCATGAAAGACAACTTTTAGTGAACAATACCATTCCTAAAACATTTGGGAATGGCAACAAAAGAATGGATCAATTTAGGCAACTTAAATCAACAAAAAGTAACCAGTAGACCTGCATGATTGTACCTTGACACTTTACCTAAACATTGGGAATTATCAGCCCAGTTAGAGACTGCAGATGGAAAATATACCTCCTTTCTTCAAATGGCTGTGAAGAGTCACCAGAATGTAGATAAGACCTTCAGTACAAAAGTTGTGTCACTCATTAAATATGTCAACAAAAGGACCTACATGTACAAATTATACACTGACACTAAGAAGGGATGAGGTCAAAATATTACAATGTGTGCACAAATAATGATATGGAGAAACACAAAAAGGACCTGACTACTTTGGATTATAACGTTTCAAGCTTGCTCTTCCTTAGTTAGCCTAAAAGGGGTTTGCAATGTTAAAGAGAATGAAGAAACCGAAGTGAAAAGAACACATTATCAGTACTTCACCAGACTTCATTATCAGTAGTTAAAGAATGTTTTACAATAGGCCTTTGATCAGTCAGAATAGACTATTTCAATACTCATTGGAGCAATGACGTGTTGCTTGTGTTACAATAAAGGATTTAAATTAAAAAACACATTGATTAAACACTGGAAAGAGGAAAATAATAGAGTTCAACTGTGTTGTGATGCAAAGCTATTTCAATAGCCCCATAGGATTTTACATGGGGAAATGTTTGAGAGGCAACAAACCGTTTCCCACCATCTTTTTGGTCACAGTGACCATGTTTTCCTGCACGCAGCCGCCTCTATGTGTAGACCAGAGGAGAGCATCTGTCCTCAAGTGCAGCTCAAACTTAATCCTCCTCAGGTGACATATATAGACTGCACACCCAGCCCATATAACTGCTGTGAAGTTTGTAAAAGAGGAGGCTGAAATTGATGACTTTAAACAGTCCAGCCAAGACTCCAGGACAATTAATCCTGCCTCGCCGTTAAAGATGTCTCCTCGATACAATGGAGGGTGCCGGGTCCATCTGTGGAGTCAAGACGTGAGAGTCATGCATACATGCAGACAGAGAAAGCTACGGCTCCTAATTCTGCTCATTAATCACCTGTCTGCCAAACATCCTCCAGAGAAAAGAGCCCGGTTCCTCCAAGGTAATTACAGCACTTGAAGGGAACGCTCTCAGCTGCAAACGCTCATAAGTAGCCATCTTATCTCTCTCTCACCCTGCCTGGTTTTCTCGTCTCTCCACCACTTCCTGTATCCTCTGGAGTAACTTCCTCCTGCTCCTCTTCCTCTAAAGCCTTTTTTTTCTGCTGCACTCCTCTTGCTCCTCTTCAGCTCTTTCTTTTTTTTTTCTCGGGCACACATCCATTTGGCATCTGATGTGAGATGAATAAATTATAGCCTCTAAAATCAATGCCTGGTCCATGATGTAGGCTGTGGGCTTAGTGCTGGCCACCGTGCTAGAATGATGCCGCCAGGGCTCAAACAGGGGCATTCCTGTGTCCAAGAGCTACGCTGTTTACTACTTTTTGTGCTTTGATTTTTCTTTTCTTTTTTTACCCAAAAACTATTTCAGTCCATCTTAAATTGTATTGTTTGTCATAAATTTTCACGGATAATATAACTTTACTGCAGAGACTGATGGAGTTTTTGATGCATCATTTGTCTCAGGAAGCTGTTAGTTTGTCACACAGCGTCCTGGTCTGGACCGCTTTTCCCCGTGATTCACTGCAGTGTCTGGAAATGCAGTGTCTAATTTCTCCACAGAGCCACTCAAAGAATCTAAAAATAAATCAAAAACAGTGGCAAGGGCAACATCTTTGTGCATTTATTTTTAAAGGCAGAACAGTAGGAACGCAATCCCTCAGTCTGTAAACTGCATGTTGATGTAGAAATGAAAGATTTATAACCGACAGCGGATAGATGATGCCTTTTTCTTTTTTTTTAAGTTGTCGTAGTAATCTTGTAGCTGGTTTTAGAGACTCTGACAAGAGACTTGCATAACGTACTAGAATGTGTCCTCAGCGCGGCTCTCTGAGAGCTACACTGAGTCAGACACTACAGCAGGCTACCACCACTCTGCTAATGCTTTCTCTCTTTTTCTTCTTCTTTTGTTTTGTGTTCCCAGATGGAGATGATACCAGAGCCTGATCCCGATGACGAGGGCTCAAAAATAAGTGTAAGTTCAGTTACACACCACGGGCCCCTGGTTGCAACCTGGTGCTTCTCAGTTATGGGAAGTCATGACGGAAGTTGCCGGCGTTTCATTCCCAGCAAACACAACGGCAGCTGATTTCCCCCGAATAATACACCTTCAACCAGAGAAAGAAGCTAATCAGTGAAATCAGCGGCAGTGTATTATTACCGTCAGAGCGGTTCCCTTCCTGCGCTCACGCCCCACCAACCGTTGTTCACCTTTTTTCCTGTCACTCTGTATGTACATTATGTGCCCAGAGCAACCCGCACTTCCTAACACTGACCTAACTCGAGCCGTCAATCAAAAAGTCAGAGAGGCATGTGCATGTAAATCCACAGGTGTGGGATCAAAGTTCCCTTTAGATGTTGTATAAGGCCTTTACCTTTATTTCACATCATCAATTCCATGTCTATATATTTTTTTCTCGGAAAAATTATGATTTTCCATGCTGCTGTACAAAGCCCTGGACAAAATATTCACAGGCGAGTATTTCACTTTTACGTGCAGTCTCTTCGTCAATCTGGCAAGCCCCCGAAGTGTAAAGGCCTTTAAATGTGTAGCTGAATTTCTGTATTTCAATTATTTATTAAGTGGGTGCAATGTTTTTATTAAAAATCAAACTGCAAAGTCAAATTCTAATTGCTCATACTGAACATATCTGTGCTTGGGTCAATCAAAATAAGTGACTTGAAGCATAAAACTGGAAGTGTTCGGTATTTCATGTATTGCACCAAAACCATAAGCTTTCAATAACCCTACATTTTTTTGTTGATTAACCTAACCACATGCAGGACTCAGGATTTAAAACCCAGCCTCCAGTGTCAGAGTGCTTTGTTAGCCCGCTGTTTAGCCTGTTACCATTCTATGCAACCTCGTCTCCTACAGAATTTCATTCCCCTGCAACTAAACTGAATTTAAAAATTTCATTTCAAGGGGAAAAATATACATATATATTTATATTTTCTCTGTTGCCATTTTAATCAAAGTTTTCTCACACATTCAGAGTTGTGGATTGCAGACACGCCCACAGATCCACATTTAGTAATAAGGGGTTAATTGCTTATGAGTTTTCACTGCTCAACATCTTATACAAAACCTAAGGAAGTTATTTTATGAACTTTAACTTTGATAATTGGTTTTAGTCATGAATATTTAATGAAATGGAGCAGTAATGAAAAAATGAATGAAAGGCTTTCGCCAAATGTGTTCTAACCAACCGTACTTACGACTTACAATTGCAGGCAACATTACAAATCAATAAGCAGGACAGCTAAATGTTAATATTGGGTTTACAAGATTGCTGAATCTCTGTGATTAAGTACTTAATGTCTGCCAAAACCGCACATTACCATTTAGCTATTTTATCGATAGGGCTCCGGAAAATTCACTCTTTAATGATACACGTATTGAAATTGCTGCACACCATTTCAATGGAATTGCATTGCTAGGCAACAGCTTTGGTCCATGTTTACTTCCTCTTAGCTCATATCATTCACATACATGGCAACAGGAAATAAACTGGGACACATTTGGAATGTTTACATTTACAACTATGAAGTGGTCCATATCAAATTACCTACATGTGCTGGGATAGTGGATTTTATTTGGATTGCACAGCTCACACTACATTTTGTGATCAAGCCAGTATGCAAAATATGTTGGCTCCAGTGCCAGCAGCTATCAACAAGATCAAACAAGATGGAAGGAAAACCTGTATGTGCTAGTAGGACACAAATAAAAACCATCAATTTTAACCCTGACCTGTGCACCTAGCAATATGTTTTAACCTGTAATTATCATTGCATTGGAGGGGTTCACCTCTTAATGTCACAGCATAACCATCATGTAGCATTTTGTAGAATAAAGTGCCATGATGTGTCATAAAACCTTGTGGCGTTCCATCACTGTTATGACTCTGTGGTCTCTTTTAATCACTCTAACAGACAGTGAAAGTCCAGGGCAACGACATATCACACAAGCTGCAGATCTCCAGAGTCAGCAAGGGCGACGAAGGACTGTACGAGTGCCGAGTGACACGGGCTAACTACGGGGAGATTGTGGAGTACAAAGCCCAGGCTTGGCTGAGGGTTAACGCCACAGTCAGGCCACGACGGCCACTGGTGCCTCCCAAGAAAAGCTCCCCGCTGCACCTAACGGACAAGAAGCCAAGAAAGTCCAGCTCACCTCTGGGCCAGGACAGCATGAGCTCAGACCAGAGGGTCGCCTCCACCTCCACCTCTCACACATCCTCCAACACAGCTAAACACAACCCCGGCTCAGGTAAGGCGCTGTGTGAGGCTTATGTAATGAGGGCGCAGTGGAACACACAAAAGACTCATGTAGTCAGAGTTTTTAACTTCCAGCATAAAGTCTGGTCTGCAACCTTTACTGGTGAGTCACCTACCTAAAAAAAAGTTGTTTGGTTGAGCTAAAGAAGAACAAACAACATACTTGAGCATGCTTTTATTCAGCAGTAAAAACAGACCTGCCTCACAGAAAGGTAACCATGTTTCAAGGCAGACTGATAGAGATCGATTTACCTGTGTCATTCACTCTCATGATGGACCCTGTGGATCCTGCACAGATGGAATTTTTGGTCACAACCAGATTGCAGGAATGCACCATTTTTATTATTTTTACAATCTGCCTATTCACAAAGCTTTAAGCCTCTTATGACTGTTGACATTGTGCCATCCAAAGACTTTCTGTTTTTATGGTGGTGATATACTTACAGACATCAAAGGTTGATGGGAAATTTAATTGAACTTTGAGTGCAACAACAGTCTGCATGGCGTGAACTGTCTGCAGAATTCCAGAAAGTTAGTTTGGGGTAAAGCTGTAAAGTATCCAAAAGATTCCATCGTGTCACAGTGTAAAGTAATAATAAAAATTAAAAAAACATATATATAAAAAAAATATATATACAGTATATACATATATATGTGTGTGTGTGTGTATGTACATTACGCTCACACAGATATGCATAGACAAAATAATTTAGATTAGATATATTCTGTTTAGTGAACAAGGCATCAGTTTTCGTCCATCTTTGCTGAGAGGATCGTCAGCTTTAATGTGGATATACAGTACCAATCAAAAGTTTGGACACACCTTCTCATTCAATGGTTTTTCTTTATTTTTATTTTTTTCTACATTGTAGATTAATATTGAAGACATCCAAACTATGAAGGAATACATATGAAATTATGTGGTAAACAAACAAATGCTCAACAAACCAGAATATGTTTTATATTTTAGATTCTTCAAAGTAGTTGAATGAGAAGGTGTGTCCAAACTTTTGACTGGTACTGTATTCAGAATGCAAATTGCGGAGGTGATGACAGTAATGGTTACCTGCGATTCTTCCCTATCCATCTTCTAGTAGCAGAAGACAGAAGGCTTGTTTTATTGAATATGTTCAAATTATCTTCATGTTCTTGTTTGGAAAATATAATCCCTGCAGCATCTGAAGGTAGCAGGACACATTGATAAATCCCAAGCCTCTGAGAAGTGCCACTCGAGTGCAAAGAGCCGTTATGCATGGCAGTTCACTGTGCTCACCTTCATCAAATTCTAGATTCCTGACAATGCGTGTGATTCCACCAGACAAGCCACAGTGTGTGTCAGAGGCGGCCCAGAAGCGACTCTCGCCAAGGTGTGTGTAGATAAATCCATTGCCCTGTCTGTGGTGCTGAAGGTGGCAAACGGATTCTTTATTGCCAATTCCCAATTCATCTCCATGGTAACAATTGAGGTGTCAAATCCAGAGTCATAGCCGCAATTACGTAATTGCAAGGTTATAATGGCCATTTGTGTTTGCGGAAGCCAGTTGGAGAACAATTCAGCAGCCCTTTCTGTCACCAAAAACGAATCAAACTCTAATACCCCTCTATGGAGTGCTCCATGTTCCACTTACTTACTAACAAGTACAAACTGTTCAGAGGAACTGTCCTCTCCAAAAATAATACTGTAATCACAATTGATGACCAAGTGATAGGGTCTTGTTTCCTTCAGATGAGGATTGAAGCCAACGTTAGGTATTTTTTCACTAACTACAGATAATGAAGAAATCTCGTTTGGGGTGTTGCAATTCTCTTAATTTAAGGATCAGTTATCAGTCAATGGCCTGCCTCCAGCATTCCCAAAACACTGCTGCTGGGCTCCTTACTAATCCAAAGAGATGAGAATGCATTCCAGCCTTTCATTGCATCTCTTTGCAGGCTGCTCATGAGTTCTGAAAATTGATTTTAATATGTTACTTTCAATGTTAAGGCACCACATGATCAGGCTCCCAGCTATATTTTAGAAATCTTCATCCCCCCCACGAGCAGCTTCTGAGATCCTCAGGCAGGAGTCCTCTGGTGCTAAAACTCCGAGGCTATTCTTGCTGCAGGCTGCTCAGCTCCACCCCCTTCCTGAGCAGGCTAGAAAATCAGTAGCAACTTTCTATATTATTTTCCACATTTATTCGCTTTTGGATTTCGCTGCTCCCTAATTATTATGGTAATTTGCTTAAAAACTTTGCCATCGGTAGAATTTGAACAGTGTACTCACTGGTAGAATTCATAGAAAGACACAAGGGATACTGAAATTAAGGGGCTGAAAGCAACACATGCATCATTTTCTCCAGGGTTGTCTTATTTTTCTGCATACAAAAACTAATGCCATTAGAATTATTTGACATTTGCTATAATCACATAAAAGTGCTACACATACTAAGTCTAAGTTATCATTGTTTTCATTGAACTTGAACAAATGGAATTCATGAGATTAACTTCGGTACATCTCCATCATGCTAATCTAATACCCAGTTTGTAATTACATTCAGTGGATTGCAAAGAATAGCAAAGTTACCTTTGTGTTTCATCAAAGTGAAGTGAGGTTGAACTCCTCTCAGTGATGTATGCAGTGTAATAACTATTGACTTGTCTTAGTGAGTGGAAACATCACTGCTAGAAATGGAAAATGTGAAAACCAAGATAGTGGGGGACAATTTAACCCTTTCATTATTGTTGATGTCAGCTATGTTCCCAGTGAATTTCTTTGACGAACATAAACATTTCACCTATCCAAGAACACCCTTTCTGTAAAATATAGAAATATTTGTCTGGTAAAGCTATCTCACATCAGTTTTACATTAAATAATTTTGTAAGCTGAAGTAACTAACACATTTTAATTGTTTGGTTTTTGTACTAATGTAATTAACATAGAAACAAAATGCTCCATGGGTTAATAATATTCCTGTATCAACAGAAAATGAGACTGCTGATTAGCCACTTAGTTTGTTATGACTTAGATTATATGGAAGCAATCTAAAATATGTCTCATTTTAATTAAACAAGCAGCACCCAAAATGGAGTCTATATTTTTTGTTGCTAGATAAAATGATTAGAAAAAAATATTGTTGAAAGCTAAATCTTACTCATTAACAAGTACAATTAGAGATACAACAAATCTGGCCAACAAACAGAAAGAAGTTGCGGAACCAAAAATGGTCCAGTTTCCTCTGGCTGAAGGGCTGTGCGACTGATTTTGCTCAACTGGTTTTGCTCGACTGGTTTTAACACGGCTGCTGGGTGACAAACTTTCTCATGTTATAGCTGAACAAAACACAAAAAAATTGTTTCTAAAAACAATTGAGGCAGGTATGCAGACACAAATTCATGAACCATATTTAATCAGCATTGTCTAGTTTGACTATTTGATCTGAGGATAGCCATTCAACTCAACATCATGCAATGCTCCGCTTGATCTCCTACTCTCCATAAAAAAGGAATAAGGTCAGTCAACTTATATACGTCAATGGATTCGGGATATGTCCACAATAAGCATTACATTTACATTACATTACAGTCATTTAGCAGACGCTTTTATCCAAAGCGACTTACAGGAAGTGTATTCAACATAGGTATTCAAGAGAACTACTAGTCACCAGAAGTCATAAGTGCATCTCCTTTCTTAAACAAGCATCTCAAAGCATAAACCAGAGCAAAAGTATAGTGCAGAGGCAAATTACTACGAAAACAATAATTGCAACAGACTAATCCGAATAGGATAAGTGCAGTAAAAAAATACAAATTCAATAAGTGCAGCGAACTGATACGAATACAGTAAGTGCAGCAACTAATACGAGTGCAATAAGTGCTACGAGGAAGGCTCCGGGTAGTACTTTTTGAAGAGGTGAGTTTTCAGCCTGCGCATGATTACAACCGATATTGACCTGTAAGGAATGGACATTGAGGTCTTACTTTACTTTCCTTTGTCAAACATTTCAAAAGGGTCTTTCTAACTACTGCTCCGTATGCTCAGCAATGTCAGTTTCTCCTTATTGCATACAAAGTGTCTTTCTTAAATGAAGAGTCTTTCTGTGTTCGCAGGAAATGCAATTTCTGCTCGTTACATGCAAACACCCTCCTTACAAAAGAAACACTCATTATAGGCTTACTTAGTTTTTAGGTTTATTTGGTAGGGATCATGCAACAAAAGTCTGCAGTTGTGTCTAGGAAAAGATTGTGGTTTAAAATAAGTATGCTTGTATTACGTAACTCAGGCTAGGAAAGCAGGGAAGTTGCGCAACAGAACTATGGTAAACTTTGACCTGGTTTCACACGGGACACAGACGGCTGTCTCCTGGAGGAAAGTCCTGTGTTTGTTTGACAATCCAACCTCTTTTCTCTCCCTCCCTCCCTGCTTGGAATTTCTAGCTTTTTACACTACATCAGTTACTCTGACGGTCTAAAAATGATGTGGATGGAGTTAGGTGAAAGCCTGATGATCTCATACAGATGCTAAAGCGTGCCTAGGTGCATTGGAATCAAAGCACTGACCAATCCTCGGTATTTGATGAGTCGGGAGTAAGAACGAGGTGTATTTTTCTAGAGAGGAAGGTCTCAAACCATCAGTGAAAACCTTAACTGGATCATAAGCAAAATAGTTTGGACAAAATAACTGAACTAAGATGTGGCTGCCTTCTCATAGTAGTCAAAAAAAGACATATTTGTAGCAATAACCCATCATTTAGCTATCCCTTTTATTACCTCATTTAATTAAATGTGATGTATTATTGTGTTTTTTGTTTCACATTGCATCTCTCTCACGCCAGCATCCTCAAGCTGAAATCATCTTGTATCTTCATGGTGTCCAACTTGTAGCAGTTTAGATCTCAGCCTGCTTTTCCCTTAGCTGGTTCAGTGTGATTTTTTTCGCTCATTACTACTCATTTTAACCTTGCCACCTCTCCTCATCTATGAATGTCTTTTCTACCTGGTCAGTTGGAGCACAACGTCGTCCCGCTGCGGGCTCAGATTGCCTTCTGCACCCTGAGGCGAAACATAGAAAGATATTACTTGCCACTGAATGGAGAAAAAAAAGTAGAATGGGCTGCAGAGTCAGAGATTATGAGGCAGCCAAATTATGCTGACAACTGTGTTGCAGTGAGTCCTCTGTGCGGTGTGTCTGACACTGATAAACGCCTCTCCGCGGCTGCTCAGGCAGCCTCAGCCACCTTCTCTGAGCGTCACAGAGGCGTTACGGCTGAGGGCGACAGAGCTCTATTACTGCCGTGCTTGGGTTTGAAGCAGATGATCAACAATAGGTAAACGGGCTCCGATGAAATTAAACCTGGGAGAGTGCAGATATTTTCCTTTTTCCGCATTGCTGCATCTGTAAACAATGAGGGCGGACTGTGACTGTGGCTGGTGGAGCGGCTGTAGCAGCAGAGCGGTTCGTTCACAGCTACTCCCCACCGGTGTGTCAGATGTTGTTAGATCACAGCTCGGCCTCCATCGTTCTTGGCACTGTTGTTTTTCCAGAGCTCCGAGGTGACCAGAGCTGAATGGGGAGGGGGAATAAGAAGGGAAAAATGTCCCCTAAGCCAAACTTGTCCCTTCCACCCCTGAGGCCAGCCTGGTGCCAGCATGAAAGTAAAACAAATATGGACTCAGCTTATTGCGTAAGCTTCCATCCAAACAAAAGAGCAAGAAAAGGAAAATGCTGACCTTATTTTTAAGAACCACCATCATTTTTCAAACTGCCTTGGCTGCATAGTATGTCTAAGGAAAGAACACCAATGAGTCATCACTCCAGTAGCTGGTTGGGAAACTGCCGGACTGCTGTTCATGGCTGCATTCATATTGCTCAAGCAGGCACATGCAATCTCAATGTGGCATTTCAAGTTCATGTGGATACTTCAGTTGATCCTTCCTTACTCACACTTAAATCTTTTGGGGTAAAAGCCTGATTCTGAGATCCACTGATGACCCACTGAGTCCTTTCAATAGATGTGGCTAAATGTCTGCAACAGTTGCAGATTGTGTCCAACAGACAAATGCATTACTGTACCATCTATAGCCACACTATGGTACAGGAGACCTTCAGGGTCCTCTCTCATGATATCATTAGTGCAGTTTTTATGGGTACTAAGAGGTCCTGCACTAGGATGTGATTTTGCTTGTTGGACTGTTCACCCGAGGACCTGAAATAAATCAGATTGTTGCAGCAGTCAAGTTATTTTTGCATAGGGGAAGGACAGGGGGTAAAAAGGAAGGGGGTAAATATTTATGCATATTTATTTTTATCTGTATATGTGCAGTGCTGTATTTTTAATAGTGTATTTTGTTGTCTGCTGAGAACAACTAAGGTGTGTTTGGAGAAGCAGTAAAAATCTAAATACTGAAGAACAAGTTGCTTAAATTTGTACTTAGGTACAGAGCTTATGTTAGGGTACTTTCAAAAGCCAATGTCTCTTTGGCTAGCCAGAATCAGATACTTTTGGTTTGCTTTCTATTAAGTCAGTGGGTTCGGTTTCACAGTGTGCAAATGGGGCGAGACACTACAGGCAAAGTCAATCTTTTTTCAAGCAATGGTCAATTTTGAGGCTTTTTTGCATCTATAATATGTTGTCTTTCCATCCGAAATACACATTGATTTGTTTATTTTACTACTTCAACTATTTGCGTCTGTAGACTTCTCCTAAATTCACCAGTAGTGACTCAGACTCTGGCTTTATACAATGTTCACATTTCTCTTCTGGAAATGTATGCAAATTCACATGTAATGAATAAGATATTTGCATTTAAATTATTTTTTTCTTGATGTCACAAATCAGCAGTCAAAGTTCTATGATTATATCTATTAGTTTAAAATGTTTTACCCTAGTACCCTAGGTGTATGGCCGCTTCAACGCAGGGAATATTGCTGTTTTTTTACTTTGACTCTGCACTGACACTGTGTGTACGAATCCCTTCTCCTCCAGTTTGTCTGGAATCACCTCATAAACATCACCATTTTTGGGGATTTCTTAGCATGTTCTGTATGTTCTCTTCAGGCCAGATGTCAAACAAACACCGGACTTCTACGGAAGTCCAACTCAGTCCTCTCTCTCTCTCATGTTGACTTGTCGTTTACCTGTTTCCATCTCAACAAATGCCAGCACTGCCAGCCCTAAATGCTCTTAGTCACATTTTACCTAAATGATGTAATTATGAAAAACACTGAAACATTCATAGAATCAGTATTTTTGTGATACTGAAACAGACTGACATATCAGTAAAACTACTCCTAGGTGGGCATTAGGCTCTAATCAGCTGCTTGTTATTCATGTAATTTATGGCTGGATAGTTTGGAAAATGGCTGCAGTAATGTCAGCTAAAACACACACCTGCTGGTGTGATCCTTTCAAACGCCGTGGATGGTCATTTTGGAGCTTTCGAATTACCAGCCAGACTGTGTTATCACATTTTCCCTCACTCATAGTTCAACAGTCAAGCTGCAAGGTAATGACTTCCAGTTGTATTTAACCAGTCAGTCAGCAAAAAATCCAGTCAGATCAAGAGTGTGTCAGTCAACAAGACAGCAGGTTTTATAAAAGAGCCACCAGGCAAGTAAGCAAAGAAACAGTCAGCTAGCCAGCCAGCCGGCCAGGGATCAGCAGGAATAGATGGAACTGGCACAAGGCCAGTTTGAGCTCCCTGTGGAGGTGCTGTGGTGATTCACCTTCCCTGCCTCACTGAACCTCTCTGCCTCTCTGGCCTGGAATTGATATTCCACATCGCCATTTCACAGAGCCAAAACATTTGGCAAAATGCAGCGTGTTGTGTTAGGTTAAGTAGGACAAAATGAGGAGTATTCAGTGTGGGTCTATTCTATTCCAGTATGCACCGAGAAAACATGACACGGTTCCTATTAGCTCGGACAGATATTCTATCTCATTATGCCGACAGAGAAGTCACTCAGACTGTGGCGTTTCCTCCACAGTCTGAGTGACTAGAAAAACATAGTTCTAAACACTGAGACATGGTATAAAAGTCAGACATCATTCTGCCATAGAAACCTTTTCCCCTGTTCAAGTTTCTTAGAGCTTCCCTCCTTCAGCTGAATAACCACGCAAGAACTCAGCTGTAAATTAATCTGAAATGATTTGTAAAGACATTGTGACCTTGTCAACCAAACCATGACAGGAAGTGGGTGGAGATGCTTTTAGTAACAATGATGGATGACTGAAATAATACAACTGCTGCCAAAATAAAAGCTAGTTTTTTTTGTGTATTCAGCTGTATTGCTGGACTCTTTTGTTTGTACTTTTTCTTTAGTCAGCAATTAAAATGCATGGCAATGTACTACAAGGATGTTTGTTGTGTTGTTTTCTTAAAATAGCAAAGGAACACAGAAGGTACCTTTACCTTTAGTTTGCTCACTGGCAAGGTTAGTTTTGAAGTGAAAAACAGCATAATGTTTGATTCATATGAGAATAATGGCTTTAGACGTGTTGCTTTTCAGTTGTTTGTTGATGGCTCACATGCATTTTCAAGGATAGAACAAAATAGGAACAACCCATCACCAGATGCATGCTAATAGGTAGATCAACTGAAAGAGTCATCATATGTGATGTATAAGTAAGACGTTTTCAATATGGCTGGCACTGAAGGAAATACTCCAAATGACTTGTGTACTTGGACCATGGTGGTGAAGAGAGAGCTGAGGCTGAAGGCAAAGCTCTCGATTCACCAGTCCATCTACATTCCAACCCTCACCTAAGGTCATGAGCTTTGGGTAGTGACCGAAAGATGGGGTCGTACAAAATGGCCTAAATTAGCTTCCTTTCTAGGCTGGCTAGGCTTAGTTGATACCCCTGCCATAGTTAATTCCCATTGGTAGTATTAACTTTAATCTCATCCAAGTCGCCAGAAAAATAAAATGTTGGCATTTTATTAATACGTTTTATATCAGCCTCGTATCGTGGTTGCAGAAATGCTCCCAGCCACACGGTTAAAGTTGTGAAGCGATTGGTTAGGTTAAGGCAACAAACTACTTGATTTAGGTTAGTAAAAAGGTTGTGGTACTTTTTCCAAATAGATTGTAACAACCTCAACAATTTAACGTAACAATGTTACAACGTAACATGACAACTTAACGTGACAACGTAACCTGACAACGTAACCTGACAACGTTACGTGACAAAGTAAGATAACACTGAACTTAACACTGAACATCATAACGTAACATCGTAACAACAAAACATTACAATGTAAAAGTTACAACTTAATGTTACAACGTAACGTAACAACGTAACTTAACAATGTAACAACATAACTTAACGTTATAAGGTAACATACCAACCTAATGTTAAAACGTAACATAACAAACTAATGTAACAAGGTTACATACAAACGTAAGGTAACAACCATTACAATGTAACTAGTGTTAATTAATAACAACCAACTAATAAAATCAATTACAGGTACAGACAAATTTGGGGCTTCAACATGGACCTAACTTTTTAACCATAGCTGTGTGCATACAGCTGATGATTATACTGACTTTTCAAGTGCGCTGATATACCTCTAAATTGTGTCACAATATAAATCTAATGAGCTGCAAAATTATTTTGTCAAATCTTTGCTCTTTCTAGCGAAGCACTTAGGAGTTAACCTCTTCAGGTCTTTAAGGACCAATTCTGTAAAATAAATTTTTCTGAAGAAAACATCTTTCTTTGGTTACATTGATCACAACTGATATGCAACCTGCGATGAGGGGTCCTGTGTAGGCATTTCTTGTCTAGAATGGGTACAACCCCAAAAGGCTGGGAACCAGTGGTAACAAGATTTGGGTTCAGAGACAGCAGCACATCATGGCGTCTGTCTGTCTGCATGCTAACACATTCTTCTGAAACAGAAGATCATGAGAAGACAAAAACACCCAAAAAACACGCTCAAAAGAGTTTGGGGGTCTGACTGGGTTTTGGAGCATCTCATTAATTTGAATTTCCATATTAATGGCGACAGTGTTTTGGTTGTATATGTTCATTTTGACAGGATTTCTCAGCCACAGCTATCTTCCTCCAGTTATTCTTTGCCTGATAAAATCATATCCTCTTGCACCTTCCTTTACTCAGTGGTTTTTCAGACGACGAAACTGAAAAATTACTTCACAAATACCAAATAAAGCAATAGAAATCCCTACAACAGCAAATCAATAATGTATGAATAACAATCCCCCGCTGCTCTATACAAGTGTGGCTTCATTGCCAGATTCTGAAGGGACTCTAGCACTGCTAAGAGTTGCTTCAATGGATTTTTAATAATATATCTGGAGAATATAAGGACTGACGCCAAAGAAACGACCCAACACAGCTGTGCAGCGTTGGGCGACCTATCGTTTTATACCCAGAAGGATCCAATTATCAGCCAGCACTGGCTAAATATATTGCAACTGTATGTTGTTGTTTCTTTAGAAAACATCTTTAGATTTGTTTTGATTTCAGGAAATTATTGCTTTCTATCCAGGAGCTGCCTAAGCCGTTCAAAAGCTGTTCGTCCTGCCTGCATGTCATAGTGTCCTTGAGCAATACAGTGGAACACAAAGCTGTTCCCATTGAGCAGGACAATTCTTGTAAACCATTAGAAATAGATACTTTTTCACAAAGTGAGATCATCCAGCAAAAATTGTTCACTTTATTTTGTTTGGTATAAAATAAGAACATATGAATTCTTAATCAATTCCAAAACATGAAATCAAATATGTTTATCTTTAATTTAGTTTGTTTCACTTGGCTGAATCATCAGGCTAGTACTATGCAATGTCATCAACATATATTCCATCAATTTAACCTAACATAAGTAAAAGCCATTCTTACACCAAGTTGCAATCAGTGTAGCCTGCTCTACTAAAATTAGGTTCCAAAAAAAAATAAAAATCTTGCAATCACGTTCAAAGGAAATAAAATTTCTCAAGGGGTATGCTTGTTTTTGACATATCTTAAATACGTTTCTATGTAGTAGTTTGCGTATCGAGGAGGTCGGGGTGGGTGGATAGGTTGAACAACACATGACTTTAAGCCAATAGACCACTCTTAGTGGCCAATGTGAAACCAACTCAACATTGACTTAGTATGTTCATTTAAGTCTATCAGTTAAATGAAGGAACAAACAAACGTATTTCAAGCCAAACAATTATGATTTACTAAAGCCAACCAAGTTAGGTTATGTTCTTGCTTTGTTTTGATTCAGTTTAAAAGGTTTCAACTTTAACCACGTTTAATTCTGAGAAAATGTGTTTCCCTAGGTTGAAAAGGGAATTGAGGATGCAATTTGGTTGTTTAGTTGACATTAAATGTGACTGTATTGGTCAAAACTGCCTAAATCATGTATTTGTTCAACAAACTAGAGTGAATTTAAGACTATTTTGCATTAGAAAAACATTCAAAATAAATGGAAAACAGCAGACAGAGAAAACATTTGCTCTTCTGCCATGAGCAAATAAATGATATGATGAAATCACTCATCTCAAACATTGCAGTGTGGTAGGATATTTTTTGCAGAAAGCCATAAGAAAAGCCTCCCTTATGCGAAGTACAAACACAGTGACTGTGTTGATATAGCTAAAGTACAGTCAGTGTTCACACTTTTATTAACAAAACAATCCACATTTCACAATGCATGCACTCATTGGCTAATAGCAATATATTTTACCTGACTTGTGCTACAACACTATTGTACTTCAACAGATAACACGGCAGATGATAAGAGCATCCAAAATGTTGCCATTTTCCTGAGAAAAATAATTTATATGAAAAACAATGCTTGTAATTTCCAACAGTGTGTAGTCAAGGCGATTGTTTTCTCTGCAGCCAAAACAGGAACTGCCATGAGTAAAAGCAGCAAGACTTTTAATCATGTTCTGCCATATTTGGTAAAATGTTAAGAAATAGGCCCAAAGCACGGAGGTGTAGACACTAAGTTAAACACACAGACATTCAGCAAGGTTCGCCCTCAAATACTCGTTATTTCCACCAGATTAGTCATGCAGTACAGGATAAAGCTTGACTGTTATTTTTACCTCATGATCCGACATTGAAGCCTGGCCGTTGAAAACCTTGTGGAACTTGTCAGTTCATTGTCATTATTTGATTTATTTAGGTGCTGTACATGGTTGTGAATTAAAACTGTACGTTTGCAGTATGGTAGGAGGAGCAGTCGTGGCAGTAGAAAACAACAGGAAAATGAAGCAGTCTTGATGATTTCTGTGAAATCAAAAACAGGTATCAATTCTGCCTGTACCTAAAAATAGCAAAGCAGATGGAAGAAGGGCTGCGGATCTGCTGCAGCATCCTCTGGCAGATGGTATAGGACCTGAACATTCACATCTATTGATACAAAAAAATCATACATAATAAGTTATTGTTTTTTATATTTCGGTTATTTTCACATGTCAATGATATTTTGATTTCAAGTGAAATCAACGTAACGTAACAACTTAATGTAAACAAAAGTAAGTTTAAAAAGATCTTCAGTTTATTATTGAATAGCAGCATCTCTATTTCTCTCGCGCACACAGAAAAACATACTGAGTTGTGGATGACATTTACTTTTGACGTATCACAAATTAGTTTAAAATGAGTTTGTGGAAGTCTGAGTGGGGAGATGGTGGTGGTGTTGATGGGTCAAAATCATAGCGTGGTGTCCCGTTTGATCCAAGTAAGTTTTTTATGTTTATGTTTATTTTGTTGTATTTTATTGTTTCAAACCATGGTGTTTTGTAGAGTTTTTTTTTTTTACTTATTTTATTTCAAACGCTACATTTCAAAATGCATCTTTATTCTGGAAATTGTAGCAATTCCGCAATTGTAGTGAAGTTCAGTTGTATGGGAACCTAATTTGTAAGATACAGGGTTGCACACATACACATACAGACAATAGTGCATACTTAACATTTTAACAGTGGACTTAAACAAAATAGAACCCCTATATGTAGGTCTATTCAGTTTTTTTGCCTAGGGTTTGGCTGCACTGTGTAGAAAAGTCCACAGTTCCAGGATTTAATCTATTTCAACGAGCTTCAATCAGCAACCAGCTGAGGATAGAGAGTATAGGCTGTGTGAAACTAACCTGATCTAATGGCAAGGCGTATAAAAGTCATTCTACACCAAGTCGTTACCAAGAAAAGGCCACAGTTAGGTTTTTCCTAAGCAAAACGTAAACATTGTCAGATAACTACACGTCATATATGTCACTGATTTAACTTAAAAAAAACTCAACAACACCTTGGGACGTGAAAACTGGTCTCCTGCTTGAAAGTCTTGTTTTTGTTTCTCTTAAGTTATTCGTATAAGTATATTTCGAAGTGTTTTAACCTGCCCGTGTGAACCCTGAATATTTTCGAGTAAGCTTACCCGAGACCGCGCATCACTAATGTGTAGCCTTTATTTTCTGTATGTTTTCTTAGATGATTATAATTCCTTTGTTAGCCAAACATTTTATGTTCATCATGAAGTGTACAACTTATTCTTTAAAAGGGCCATAGTCAAAACATGCACAACCACTGTGCAGCATAGGCTGTATGCTAACGTTGGATCATGCCGTATTGCGTCATCTCCACAGCACCCCCTCAACATGACACATGTTTCTACTGCTGTATGAAATGGTACAAGATGTTCAGAATGGCAAAGGTTAGCTTGACAACTGCTTAGAGTCTCACACTTTCGGAAAACCTGCTTAATGTATCCCTAAAAAGAAAAAAGGTTTTCAGTTTTTCATTTAAATTGTACATTCTCAACATTGCTAATGGGTAGATGATTGCAGAACGCCTGGTATTTGTGAATTAGTGCATGGTTTTTCCGTGTGCTGTCGCTCTGCGTCTGTGTCTTGCTCTGACTCGTAGCTGGAGGCTGATTAATTATTCTCTGTGTGAAGGATGTTTTGGCCCAGAGTGACTGCTGCTCCTCTGTAGCACTCCTGTTCTCCAGATCACCTCAAGCCAAATGAGATGTGGTGGGGAGGAATAAGGGGTCAAAGCCCCACCGCCCCCCTACTGCTCCTCCCTTCATCCTTCCCAATCCCCAGCAGCCCAGACAATCCAGAGCTGGGCCTCAAGGTACAAAGTGTCCCCATGGACGGCTGCCATCGCCCGGTCTGACACGGGAATCCAGTCGATGTCAACGTGATTTGCTGAATATTACATTTTTCTATTTCATACGACTTCACTCTTCTCTTGTTTCTCACTTCTCCCTCCTCTCAAGCTTTTAAAATCCTTTCATTCTCTATTTCGGCTTCCTCTATTTCCCCATTTTTGGTCTACAGATATCCGCTGCATAGAATCCCTTAGTTGTCATCGGTTCACTTTGCTCTCATCAGTTCAGGTTCGATGTCCCCGAGACGCAGGCGGATCAAAGAGTAGGCTGAGGAGGCTGTGTTCTAGTTTGCAGTTGTTAGTCATGTCAGATGCTCAGTAAACAGTAAGAGCTGCCTGTAGTGGTGATAGCAGTTTGTCAGGGCCAAGGCAACAGCAGCTGCCCATGTAAATCCTTTTCATAATACTTCAAAGGCTGTTTACTTTGAAGGGGGGGTTACATTTCTTGTGAAGGTTGTGGCATTCATGTAAGAACATTAGGTTTAAGTCCTCTAACAAAAGCCCATTTTAGATTATGACTGATGTACCACGTTCTATCAATTACATTGAGTAGCTTTAGCATGACGTATGTGTTAGAGGAGATGACTCTGTATCTCAACGCCAAACATCTTCACACTGAGATTCAAGCTCTGCACAAATTTGTTAACAATAAGAAGTTAGTGTTGTGACAGTAGGAAACAATGTGTAATGTGAATGTGAAATGGTGTTATCATGTTTGCCGTTTTAAAAACAATTGGAAAGAATTTTGATGTATCTTGCTACGTCTGTGCACGAATCCATGCTCTGCAGCCAAGCAGCGCTCAAAGGCTTTACAGGTGACTGCAGCCTTATGGACCAAACTTAATGAAACCATATGGTGCAACATTTGGAACGCAGAAGAGGGTGAAACACAAACAGGCAACCACATGTTAGATAGCACAAAAAACAACAACAAAAAAAACATTTTGTACGACTGCATGAAATAATGTGCACTTGCAGCCTGGTCTCCTCAGAATATGGTCCCATACAACAAACTGGTATAGTCAATTATGTTTTTGACGTATCACATATGCATGGATGGCTGTTTAACAACTATCAGACCGCTGTTATGTCATGTGTGAAAACAAAGGAATTGTCCTTATTTGAACCCAAACCATGATCTATTACTCAGCCAATAGTTTTGTTGCCTAAACCTTAATATAATTGAGAAACACTATTACGTTGATATACACATATGAAGAAATCTTGATATTATATTAATTTTGGTTCAGAAACGTTCTACGTATCCTTGGTTTGCAGAAATGTGCAATGCCAACATTTTATTCTAGCGACTCGATTGTGTGGAAAATGGGTGTGAAGGTCAAGGGTCATATTTTTTGTACGTGATCTCTAGAAATACACATATTCGTTTCTTCTGATCTGATGCCCTATGAGCAGGACGGCATCATTTGTCTTCCAAAACTATTACAAACACATTTGGAGTTAGGTTTAAGCAGACCCCTGACTTGGTTGGACTCGAGAATAGATGGTGGTTTGACTTTAAATGTATACTTTGTTAAGGTTAGGGGACCTTTGTCCTCATGGTTCACACTGTTCCCATTCACTGTATACCTACAAATAGTAATGCAATATAATTCCTGTTTAACCCACATAAGCGGGAGCCAAGTTGTAGACGGGTCTATCAAACACAGGACTTTCACCAGGAGACCATTGTTCATGTCCCATGTGAAAACAAATCAACTTTGACTTATTTCACCTTATTTGTGTTATGTAACTTACGCACTTAACTAACACCACGTATGTAATGTATATAAAAAATCTACTTATAGCTTGTGCTGCTGGAATTTAGTAGGAGAACGAAAAATAACTTTAATCAAAACATATGAACAGCTCCTTCAGGATGCAATGCATAGTTACAGTAATTAACACTGGATTAAATTTAGAGAACAGTTATGGTCATGGTTAAAATAAAGGTAAAAGTTGAAAGTCTGATGATTTGCTGAAATAACTGATGCCCTCTTTTTTCTTGAGAGGACAGTCAGACAGTCAGTCAGTCCATCCAACAGTCAGTTGGATGGGCGTGCAGCATGTAAATGGGAAATGGACCATATTTATGTAGCACTTTTCTAGTTTTTTTTTTGTGATTCAAAGGGCTTTACATCACAGGCCAGCATTCACCCATTCATACATGGCAGAGGCTGCCACCTGCTCAGGACCGATAAACATTCCCACTCACACACTGCTCTACCTCCTGAGCCACAGACACCCGATGTGAAAGGTGAAGGGTCGCATCACAGACCAAAAAATAACATGCATACAAAACATATCCTATACATTTTTTATTTGCTGTAACCAGGATCTTTCTTCATTATAATACTTGTCACACACTGTGGCCTGGTATTCTCACTGGGCCGCCCGGTGCATCAACATATGACGCTCTAGTACGTTCGCTGTAAACGCGTGGTTAACCATGTCAATTCAAACAAAAACACTTAATTTCAAGAGAAGTATTGAGTTAAACTTACTACGTTTCTAAAATGAAAGTGAAACTCAATGTTTTGAACAAAAAGACAACAACATATGTTTTTTTTTCACATAGGACATGAACACTGGTCTCCTGGGTTATACTCTAGTGTTGGTTAATCCAACCTACTATACCGTTCTACCCCGAGTGGACTTCTTTGGTCTGCATTCCGTCACCTCACTCCTTAGAGCAGTTGCTCTGACAGTCAGTAATGTTGCTCCAGATGGGGTTTCCATTGAAGTTAGTTGAAAGCCTGGTGCATTCATACAGACACTATAAGGGGGCCTTGTGCGTCGGTATCAGACGCAGATGGGTGTGACTAAGCTTCCTTATTTGGGCGCGAGCTGGTATACTCTAGCTGCCATGCAATTGCTAGTTTTCTGGCTTTAATTTGTATGCATTGTTTCGTGCATGTCAGTAGGCACTACTCACCGACATTCTCATGTCTCGCTTGAAAAAAATGAATGGTTCGGCAAATCTCTAATGGTTGACAAATATGACGTCTCACTACAAAGACATAAAGCCCAACCCTTTTTATAATTTAATATTTTTGTCTTACAGAGATGCATTGGTCTATTCATCCATTTAACTAGAGAAATCTGTGCAATGGTTCTTTCATAAAATGCAGCTTCCTTTGGTTCTTCTCTTCTCAGGTACAAGAATATCATCCAACTGTGGTCTGGCTGTCCTCCTCCTGGCGTGTGGTTTGGTGAGGGATGCCTTGTTATAATTTGAAGAACTGACATGGTTTGCGCCCTGATCTCGCTCTCTCTGTCTGTTCGCTCTCAAAGTGAACAAGAAAATATCCCCCCTAGTCCCCCTAGTCCCCCCCCCCCCCCAACACACACAAACACACCATGCGGACAGCAAAGTTGGCCATCATTTCCCTGCCACTACTGCTCTTGCTCCCAGCACATTGCTATTAGCCACTGTAAACACCAGTCACCTTTAAGCCACTTGGATTACCTTTTGTACAGACGGCGTCTTAACACCATCCAGCGCTCCAGTATGAAAAACGGACTCTGTAGCTTGTTGGATAACTCTCATGGAAGAATGAATTTCCTTATGGTTTCCCTGTTCCAGTTCCATGTGTTTATTGCTCAAAAGTGAACAAGAAAAAAAAAAGGAGAATCTATATTTGTGTATTATATATGATTCTATATATATGTTTTCTTTAAAAAACCTAGAATTACTGTATGTGCTGTATGCATAGCTAAAACTCACCATATTGGCCATGGAACTCGTGAATAGGCCCCCTCACAGAAACAAAAGAAATTGAAGTATATGTCAATTTAGACTGTTAACATTAACCATGGGGTTAAAAAAGGGTTTAAATTCTCTCTTTTATTCAGCTGTACTGGTCATCGAAATGATCTAATGTGCATAATTTTACATCTTGTTAGTGATACGTATACAGGTGTGCATGCTTATTGACCTGACGGCGTAAAAGAGGGGAACATAAGTTATTTGGGCTACATAAGTCAACACTTGGGAGTTCAGTGTTACAGTTTGTTGAATTTAGCTTAATTTTAATGTGCTAGCTTTGGTGTGATGAATAAATTGTCCCCTGTCATCTTAATTTGTATCGCATCCTCAGTAGGAATAAAAAGGATGTCACAATTTATGCGTCATTGGAAAATCCTGATATGTGACCGTTGGATGATTAATTTTAATTGACCTGCACCATTTACAAACGGCATGCTTCAGTTGCTGTCCACCTCCCTGCTATGTCTCATCACTGCAGAGGACGAATGAGAGTTTACCCACTGTGGATCACGGGTATTGCTCGTCTGTATTAATTTTTGATGCCAGCCCACAAACACATTTTTACAGGTAAAAGTTTCAGTGGCTGGATGACATGAGATGCAGTGCAACACAGATAGTCAACTTGTTATCAACTGTATATGACCCTTGTTTGAAAGAAATTAGTTTGATTTGTTAATCTTCTCTCTTATATCTTACATTAATATATTTTTAGCTTTATTTTCCGATAATATTTCATAGATATTTTTATCCATACAGAGCATTTATAAGCAAACCGCTTTGACAATCTGACACAACTGGTTTCATAGTGCAACAACAGATACAGTATAACCTGAAATAAATAAATGGTATTCTTTTGTTGTTAACTTTTGAGCCGAAAAGAAAAATTTTCATCAGAGGCGCACATGCTCCAATTCAAACTGAAATATTTATGAATAATAGAGTAGTTGATTTATGTCTAAATAATCATACTGTAAGTGAATGTTATCCACCGTGAGCGTCATGCAGCAGTTTCCCTGCAATAAGATCAATATTTTATTATGGCAGATGTTGACGCCTAAGCACACACTACGTTTCTGCTCAGTTTCTGCCCAAAATTTAAGCCGATTTAAAGTAACATGAAGCATGATTATGTAGTTTCTCATGTGGTGTATGGTATAATCTAACATTCATACATAACATACAGATGTAATTGCCAGTTTTTACTGTGCTGTGTGTTCTCAAAGAGCAACATACTCACCTCCCCTCAAGCTTTTATCACGCTTTGCAGACAAAGCATAACCCCCCCCCGTATAGTTGCACTGTATTCCCAAAGAACTGCGGAGGGAAACTTGTTGATTCAGCAGATTCATACAAAGGCAGGCAGTGCTTTGTCATGCTTTGGGATAACATCCAAGACATCTAGTGACCAGCAGCTTCCAGCCCGGGTACAAGATGTGAGGGCGATAGAGGACCGCCCGTCCAATCCCTCAAGTTCCAAATAGCTTCAGGGTGAATTTTGACAGTTAATCTAGCAGCACTGTCACATAGTATATTCCATTCTGCTATGACTGGAAATTGTTTGCTGTGTTTTGAAATGACATGTTATGTACAATGATTCAGAATGTTTAGTTTTCAGAAATATACAATCCACTTTATTTTAAGGTAAAATGGGATTTGGATGTAGATTCCATTGGAAACGTGCCAGAGCACTTTGGAGAGTGGGCATTGTTTGAGTGGACAGTTTGTCCAACCCTCATGTAAAAAGTTACAGATCTGTACAACTTGTAAATGAAATAATTAGCATGTTAACATTTTCTTTTTTTTTTTTTTTTAAAAAGGCAGAGGCCAGTGATGTTCTGTACTTGTAACAATGGTGTCATGTACTCATATTCAAGTGTTAACAAGTCCAAAGTGGGTTTTCATCTCTTCAAAATGGGTAAAATATAAAAAATATATGACGTAAAAGAAAACCTCAATATATAGCTATGAATATTAGAAACATCTCCTTATAAGGCTTTCATCCTGATCTAGGGGACTCTCTTGACTGTGGGTCCTTGCAACATATTGAATAACAAGAAGGAGAGATTGGAGTGATGATTGATTGATTTGATATTGTGATGGGAAATAAATGAAGAGTTGTTCTGATACCATTTCTCCTTCCTGATACCGATTCCAATTCATGAACATTGCACACGATAACAGTGTTTTAAAAACAAAACTACAAAGTATTTTTATTATTAAATTAACAGCTGTTTACTACTAACCCTGTATGGATGTGATATGATTGCTATCTTTGTTGTATGGTCTTGCTCAGGTTAAACCCTTTGTCAAATATGAACAAATACATACAGAGAATGAATGCCATAGAACTTTCTTTTATAAACTAGTCTGACAGATTTACCAATGTAAATATTACCAAACTGCTGACATTTAGCCAGCTGGGATGAAGATGCACCCTAACCAGCCTGATTGGTAGCCATCAGATGTGCATCTGTCAAGAGAGATGAGAAAGAAGCGAGATGTCTTACTTGTTGGCTACTAGGCAGCAGTGTTATTCAACGTATCCTCATACATCGTTTTACGATATCCATTTTTTATGCGTTTTCCTACGAAAGCCAGCAACACTTCACAATTTCCGCTCATTAAATGCTCTTTTCAAAATAAACTTTTGTCATCACAGGAAACTTCATTAGGTTTAGGCACAAAACCACTTAGTCAGGGTAAGGAAAAGATCGTTTGGTTTAAAATAAGAAGTGCCATTACTAAAGTACGCAAGTTACTTGACAAAAACCTCAACGTTGACTTGTTTCACATGGGGAACAAACTTGATTTCCTGGCTGAAACATGATGATGGTGAGCCTTTTCTCTTCTTCCTGATCTCTGTTGAATCAGGCAGAGTTTACAGATCAAGTAGCGAGTGACACATGTTATTGTTGATCCTGTGTAGCCTAAATGAGCTGAAAAATGACATGATAATGTGATATCAGATCGGTGCATTGACTAATGCAAAAACCCATCCCAGCATTTTAGGCTGTATCACTTCTGGTACTGGTATCGGAACAACTCTTGCTTAGGAATCAAATGATGCTTAGTGATGAACTGAGTCATGAGTTTTGGTTGCGATGGAGGCTGAATGGCTTTCAAGCTTCAAGCTCTGTTACTGAAGAGGAGAACAGTTCACAATGACTGCTAGAGCAGCAGTTCCTTCATCCAGAATGCTATTTCAGAAACACAGCCATTCTTCTGTTCTGTTTTATATGCCACTCTACTCATCCACTCTAAATGTATTTGTTTCTTCTAATGTATTTCATTTCAATGCGGTCCTGTCTGTTTGTTGAGCTGTCAAAAAAATTCTGATGAATTCTGGTTCTCTTTTCTTTGGTATTGTGTGAGGCTTCTGTACTGGAACATTGCAACAGTTTGTATTATAATGATGATATCAGAATAATATTTAAATAAACCATTTTCACAGATGAAATTCAAACACTGAGGGATTCCATCTGTTTGGTTGGTAACATGCTGAGCTTTAATGTGAGTGAATCGGAGAGAATGCTGACTACGGCAAAAACTGTCCCGATCTCTTTTGTTTGAGCGTGAATACCTTTTCACTTGATAGTACTGCTAAATGTTACTGTAATCAGCCCATCCTTCATTCATGCAATTACCCTGAGGTAGAGAAATGGGAAATGGGATGACAGCAATAATAAAATAGAAAATCATTTGCTGACTGGCAGGATTTTACATGACTTTATAATCATGTGAAAAGTTTTGCATTGGCTGATGTAAATATAGATAATTTGTAAATGAATAGAAGTTTTGCAACACTTTAGGGTTATGCCATGATGCATTACAGTAAATTACTTTGTTAAATACTTAAAGTGGCCCTATTATGCTTTTCCACTTCTTCCCTCTTCTTTAGTGTGTTATATATATTGTTTTACATGGAAAAGGTCTGTAAAGTGAAAAACCTGAAGTCTAGAAGGAGTTACCCTCCCCCTCAGAATCACTGCTCTGGAGCTGCCTGAAACGGCTCGATTGAATTATCTCCTTCACTTCTGTAACTTTATGAGGTCATAATGTTACGGACATCATTTGCATAAACCTCCGTCTAGTTTGGCCTGCCCTCAAAAAACAAAAGAGAGGGACGGAGCCGAAGCTCTGGAGGAATAGTTTTTTGAAATGTGAAACGTTGACCAATCGCAACAGAGTGGGCTAGCTGACCAATCAGAGCAGACTTTGCTTTCTGGAGGGAGGAGCAAGCTCTACAACGGAGCGTTTCACAGAGAGGGTGAGATGAGGGTGAGGTGCTGCAGGACAGCCAGGATGAGTAAACATGTTGTAACTGTAACTTGAGATAAAAATATGCACCCGGAAAATAGCATTAGGGCCTGTTTAAGAGTTTTTAGTGCTAATACAACGGGACTGAATAGCTCCATAGATTTCCATGACGTATAATTTACAATGACTCAGGTTCAGGTAATAGTTATGACATTCTGTACACCTGATCACTCTGCAGCACAACAGAGCTCGTAGTACACAGGTGCAGAGTAATGAATACAATTGGATGGAATGGGGATAAATAGACATTACTACATTACGCAACTCATCATAACTCATAATCAAGATGAGAGTTGATGGAATTTGTAACAGTGTACAAGTTGCCTACTCAAAATAAGAATGCATTCTGTGGATGTTGAGTTATAAAATAGCGGGCCTCAATAGCCTTTTGCAGACGATATTAGAAATTGGTCTTTCTGCAGGTTGCTTGGTTTTGGAAGTCAGCCTTCATCAGTGAAAACCTTAGGAACAGGAAACTACCTCTCTGTTGGTAAAAATGGGCCTGTCAAATCTCATCACCCATTCATCTGTTTGAAAGACAAGATAGAGGAATGGAAAATGAAGGAGTCAAAAAAAAAGATCCTCTTTGAAATTATGGAGTGAATTTGGCAGAGCTAATCAGGTTTACTTATCAGTGAATTCAGAATGCAAAGCAGGCAAAGTAGCAAGAGAGGGAGCGGAGGCAAGAGAGATAGACGAGGAACAATGCAAAATTAAACCTCTGCCTGTGTTTGTAAATTCAGCAAGCAGCGACACAATTATCCATGTGGAGGCAAAGAGAGGGCAAACCACCAGGCTGTCGCTGGCTCTCTGATCAGGACACTAGTCCTGATGCAGCACAAAAAAAAGGTGGAGATTACTGAATGACTTAGTGTGTAAATTTTGCATATTCAAATGTATTGTGGCAATTTTGAAGGATCACAGGTGGGGAAGATTGTCTTTCGTCTTTCCATACGCTTCCATCGCAGATTAGAATACCATAGTGCAATAAGTGAAGTTTACATTTTCAGAGGAAATGAAATATCATGAAATATACATGCATACATTACAGAAACGGAATCCATGCTGAGCAAGAGACATGCTGTGATTCCAGCCTAATGCAAAGCACCCCACTGGTAGCTCTGCATGGTGAAGGCAATGTGTTCTCAGCTGCTTCCACACACCTCGAGGATGACATTGTACATCAGATAAATAAAAGGGAAGATCTCACCATAACAACTCAGTGGGGATATCGACGTAGCGGCCTAAAGGTTAGAGAAGTGGATTTGACTTAAAGTATCTTTGCAAGAAAAATAGGAAATCTGCCTGGAAGTCTGAAGCCTCACAAGTAGCCCCAATAGGGGTTTATTGTGCCTGTAGGAATCGCATTTAATTTTATTTTCTTATGAATGTGATTTACTAATTTTCTTCTATATTTGTGTTTGAAAAGCAAAGAGTGCCCCGCCCACAGGTGAGGAGGGCACAAATTGGTGGAATGGCGCATCGTGGAGGAGAGAAAGCGGGTGACAGCAGATATCGTTTTTGACCTCAGCCTGTGAGAGCGTTTGCTGGTGAACAGTGAAATATTAAGGACACTAAAGACAACTGCATCTTATT
Source organism: Anoplopoma fimbria (assembly GCF_027596085.1). NCBI lineage: Eukaryota > Metazoa > Chordata > Actinopteri > Perciformes > Anoplopomatidae > Anoplopoma > Anoplopoma fimbria. Next base: position 11,253,442 of record NC_072469.1, read on the forward strand.
TTCCCATTATGTTTATTTTGCAATAAATCACAATCAACTGTGAACACTGAACGCCCTTTGGACTTCTTTTTTGAAACAAGGCTGCAAGTCTAACAAATTGCACCCGAACTCTCTCTGTGGTAAACCAATAGGATAGTGGAACAAGAGTTAAAGAAAAACCCAGTTATCAAGGTTTTGCCACTACAGTGCCCTTTGGACCTACTAACACGAACGCTCAAGTTTGTTTCAATGCACATTTAAGTTTTAAAAGGCACTTTATAACAGATAATGGAATTCCTAAATTCATACGGTTTCCTTTATCAATTGTATTAGACTGACTGCCTTGGCATTTGGTGATCACAATTATAATGTGTTCATTGCATGTATTTGGTCCAAGGACTATTGGATACTAAAATCCACCAACAAGTCTTCAACCCTCAAGGACAAACATTTCCTTCCAAACGAGACAAACAAGGCATTAAACCAAAAACAAGAAGAAATCGAAAAAATGTGTCGTTTCCAAAGCTTTCTAGCAAACTGTGTGTCCTTCCTCAGAAGATGGTTTTGCTCAGTTGATATGGAGATGGTTGTTATCAGAACAAAACTTTCAGCTCAGCCATTCAAACATTTTCTGTTAAAATGCATTTTCAGTGCCCTCCAAAAGTATTACAAACATTATTAATATTTTTCAAAATTAAGAACATAGCCAAGGTTTTCCTTAGTGAATGATCATGGCCATGGGTCAGTGTTGGTTGAATTGATCTTTTCTACAGAAACAAACACAAACACAATACTGAGCTCCCTAGCTGACTAGAAAACAGGAGAAAACCGAAATGACAACATAACTGGCAGAGAATCCCTACTCAGCTTCCCCCAAATTATCCAGACCGGTTAATAACAAACCTACCCACCAACTAACCAGCCCAAAACAGAGGGTAACAGTATAAACACAGGTTCCACAGTATGAATGCATGAATGCTTGAAGGCTCACAGCAGTGGCAAACAACCAGCTCACAGGCCAAAAGCAAAAGAGAGGGCAGAAGCACTGGATCCGGAGGTTGATAAGCAGCTCCACTGACGGCCTGATGACACTCATCTGTGGGTGCTTCAGACACTGAATGGGGGGCGGGGCAGACCTGAAACACGGACAGACAGCTCTCTTCCTAAAAGAGGCCAGAGTAGAGTCAGTGGGCGTAACAGGCCTCTTGTGTCAAATCATACACTTTGTTCGCCGACCCATCTACCCAGGGTTTTGTGGTATAACAGCATCACACTACCTGTACATCTACTTCTGAGTGACATCAGTCACCATATATTTGGCCACAGAAAGTCCTTATTGGGTAAGTAAAACACAGGACTTTTTTAATATTTGCTGTCATTTTTTGTGTTGAGGACAGGTCTAAAATCAATAAAGTCCTCCTCTGGCTACAGTACAGCACTGTTATCTATGACTAATGTTCAATTAAACTTTTAAGACAATTTTTATACAGAAAAAAATGAAAGGAAACACTCTTATGTCTGAGGTAACTGTCAAAGAATCAGAGCAGCAAGGGTGATTGCTTGGAGTTCTAATCCCCAGTGAACTCACACAGGACCACATCTTCATAAAGGAACAACATCAAAGCTTAGGGTGACAGAAAGAGTTGTGGGAGCAAATGTTCTCTGCATGGAGGTATCAGCAAAGTATTGTGTCATGTTCAAACAGTCACATTGTACACCTACATGAACATTAGTCAATAGTCAGCTGGTGGCCAAACAGGTGATGGATGAGCCAGCCATTGTGAAGCATGAATGAACAACTAATGGCAGCATGACTTCAGTGCTCTTCCTAAACTATTGGTAATTCATGGATAATCATCTCTTAACTTTTGTATAGATACTGATTGTGACACTGAATGAAAGGTCATGGCATTAACATCGTCTGGGTACCATGAATATCTACACCAATAGAAATGTCACCAGTTATTGTTGAGTTAACTTGCTCTGGTCCTAAAGGTGGTACAGATGTAAGGACTTTGTAGGGCCCTTTTAGGTATCAGGTGTGACAGTCAGGTCTCATTCCCTGGGTGTCAAGTACCAATGTTTTGTTTTGGCCTTTGGCATCTGATACTGACACACCAGGCATCTTTTGGCATCTGTATGAGATGCAGCATGCTTTCAAGTAAGCCCAAGTCCCATGTTAACCCATCTGCGGCACTATTAGAGGCTCAGAGCTACTGCTTTGGAAGTCAAGTGATGCAGTGTAAAGAGCAAGAAAGCCCATGCAGGGAGTAGGATTTAAAGGACAAATGGGTCAAACACACCCAGGACTTTCCCACAGGAGACCACTGTTAGTGTCCCGTGGGAAACCAAAAGTCAATGATTACTGATTTGAATTCACGTAAAATACTTAACTTATTAACTTAAATTATGTAACAAACGTACTTATTTAAACCAAGACCAGGAGCTTTTAATAAAACCTAACCACGTAGTTTTTTTGTCAAAACCTAAGTGACAACAAGGAGTAGCCTGTGCGTTAAAAACTGACACCAAAGGGTCCTGACCAAGCGTTCGTGTCCCAAGTTGGGAATGAGAACAGGTTGGGTGTCAGTGAGTCTTTCTTTATGATTATGTAACACTATTCCTGAATAGACAAGATAAGGAACAAACCTATTCTACTAACGTTACCCAGAACTAATGGGTTAAACAATATCTATAATCTTCCCTTAGCATTGCCTTAAAAAATTACTCCGGCTAGTTTGGATTTCCCAGAAATGAATACAAATCTCCCACATGCTTTCCCAAATGCTGACCGGTGCCTCTGACTTTACAAGATGAAGGGTCCTCTGACACCGTCTTATTAGTGCGATTGGGATCTGGTGGCTGGCAAAGTGCTAACAAGCAATTCTGCTCAAAGACATTTTAACAAAGGCAAAGCAATTGAAGGGCATTCAACTTACTTAAGTTTCTGTTGCTTGTCAGTCTGTGTGTGTGTGTGTGTGTGTGTGTGTGTGTGTGTGTGTGTGTGTGTGTGTGTGTGTGTGTGTGTGTGTGTGTGTGTGTGTGTGTGTGTGTGTGTGTGTGTGTGACAGAGAGAGAGAACGGTCCTGCATTATTTATTTGAACTCATTAAAAGTAATCAATTGAAACTGGCATTGATGTAAGGGTCTTTATTGGGCTTTCAGGAATCCGTCACTGTAATGTACCGTGTGACTTTCTAACCCTGCTTGATTGTTTTGTTCCACAAAACCCCCAGAGGAATGGAAATGTGTTTGTGTGGAGCCATCAATGCTAAGCATCTCTCACTGCTGTAGGATTTACGAACCCGAAAGGCTTTGGGCGGAAATCATATTGGCATGTGAGCCAAAAGAATAGGATGTCTGTCAACGACTTAATACGACAAAAAACAGCCATGTCACCTTAAAGTGTGCGAAAACAAAGCTCCGAGTTTAACCTCACATCAGAGACGGATGAAGCAGTATGAAGGCAGTTATGGAAATGTGCTGCAATGCTTTAAGTGAGTGGGCGCGTTGATTAAAAAAGATCCCAGGAGAATTGAGCGTTGAATGTGTGTTGACAGAATGCAAAGTCTGCCTCATTACACTATAGAACCGGGGACAGACATGTACTGTTCTCCTGAGCACTTTCCTTACATGTAAACAAACAAATTAGTTCCCATCACTATTAATCATAGATGTTGAAAGATGTGTGTATGTGTGTGTGCTTGTGTGTTGGGGCCACAGTACATTGTTGTGTCCTTGTATGCAGCATGCAAAAGCGATGCCATGCTGCAGTTTCAAATCAAAGTGCCATCCAATATGGAAGACCCCTCAAGCACAATCCTCCTTTCTCCTTCACAACATTACAGGTTGCCACAGGGGGCATGTGAGAAGGAAGTGAACTGGTACACAGGAGGGCGAGAGAGACACCCTACTGTCAAATCAATTCAAGGTTGTTTGGGGGCATCTCAGGTACTGAAAACAAATCAGTGACAGACACGTCCCTTAGCTTTGCTCTGTCTCTACCTAATAAGCCCTAATACATTTTTAAGTTATACTAAAATGATTGCAATGACTTTGAGATTTTATAATACATGCTAACAATCATCTTTGTCGCACGAGATCCCAATTAAAGGTGTACTTCAAAACCTCGGAAAATAAATGATTTGCTGGGTGCTTTATCAGGACCTGAAAATAAGTTAACAAATAGATCAATGTCATCTGCATGCAGCAGAGACAATAATCCTTTGTTAAGCCTAGCTTAGATGAGGGGAAGATGGGGGAAACTATAGCCTCCTACAAGAAAATGATATAAAAACAAACATTTCGGCTGACAACCCTTTTGAAGATGTACTATAAGTGAGATATGTTTAATTTTAAATCCAAGATTATAATACATACGGTGTCTGGTTCAGGCTTTTAGACCAGAACTAATCATGTTTAACCTCCCGGTCTGAAAAGTGAAGTTAAAGTGAGGCCAATGTGGAAGCCTTAAACTCAGCGGATGAATCCTGTTTCACAAGAGATCCCACAACCAGATCAAAACATTTAACATTAACATGAGCACTACTTGTGTCCATTTGTCAGCCAGTAACCCCCTTCTATTGGTACTTTAATCCCACTCAAGGGTCATCTGAAGAAACTTCACACAACTTCACAGCTGGATCAGAATGTGAAATATTTTCCATATATATATATATTCCAATTGTTCCTGACTAAAAACGTACTCTGTTTGTAAGTGTAGTTCACATGTTCACATTAAAGATGATATATTCCAAAGTCAGAGCATCTCCAACATGGTCGTACCAGTGCCAGTGCAAACATTACAAAAACACCAGGTGGGAGACAACCAACAGCGCAGTGCAGAGCGGTTGCAATTAGCTAGCCGATGGTGCAGGCTTGCATGCACTAACATGCACTAACATGCACTTACATGCACTATCATGCAGAGAATGCAGGGAAGCTCGGCTTGCAATACACACGGTTGTAGATTAATATTGAAGACATCCAAACTATGAAGGAACACATATGGAATTATGTGGTAGACAAACAAATGCTCAACAAACCAGAATATGTTTTATATTTTAGATTCTTCAAAGTAGTTGAATGAGAAGGTGTGTCCAAACTGATGAATTATTTTACATCGGACTATAAAAGTGACAGAGAAATCAAATGTGTTTATTGCTAAATTGCCAGACATGACTGGGAAAGGAGAAAAGATAATATTCTAAATATAGTCTGCAGGCTAATTAGTTTTTTATACAGGTGAGCTTCTATTAAGATAAACACTCAAAACAAAAATAGCCTAAAATAAAAATTAAACTTCAGCCTCAGGCTCAAAGTAATTCATCACAGATTCTCCTTCTGCACCTGACTTCTAGCCAAGACACAGGATGAAGGGGGAATAGGAGATAAAGGAATGAAAATAAGCCTTTTATTGAAGAAACATACATAAAAGAGTGTGAAAGGTTTTATGGTTCCAAAACTGCATTTAGTACGGATCCAATCATTTTAATTAGCTGAAGAAGACATATGAAAACTGGAATGATTATACCTGAGTTAGTGCTGTGTGTGTCTGTCCAGGATGGTAGCTTGACTTTGTTTAACAAATCTAATTTGTTACTTATTTTATTGCAGTGTAAATAAAGTCTGCATCTTAGGCCAAAGCTTACTAATGGTTGACCCAAATATACATCATATTTTTAAGATCTTCCGCACTTTGTTATGATGTATTGGCACAACAAATTACACGTCTTTAACAAGACAGTTTAAAAAGGAAATACAGGCGCAGTGGAATGTGGTAAATGCAGTTTGCACTGCAAGGAGGCAGAGGAACCAGATTAAATCTGGTAAGGATTTAGTTACCGTTTGAAAAAATATGACAAAAAGTTATTTTTATTAAAGACTAACTGTTTTAAGTGCGGCCAGTCAGTACAGGTAGAAATACTTTTAAGCCTTAAGAGATGGTTTAGACAAAGAAACACTGTATAAACTGCTTCATTTAATGCATACTGAGGACTAACAAAAAATCCCCAAATACAATGCTGCCCTTTTTAAGCATTTATGAGATGATTCCGCTGTGGAAAGAGTGGATAAGATAAGACAAAGAAGTGGAAGAGTATCAAGCTGTGTCATTTTATAAAGTAATCACAGATGTGAAGCAGCCTTTGCAGATGCATATAGTAATGCATGTGAGAGATATTCAAGATGTCTTACTCTGTTTGTAATTCTTAATCTGCAACAGTGTGAGTAGGGTTCATTTTTCTCAGCTGCCTCTGCACACACGCTGCAATGAAACAATCTGGGCCGTCATTTTTGTGGCCACGCAGCAAATGGCTACTTGAAGGACCCGTTCTTACTGTCTGTCACTTGGAATACGGTCTATTGCTCCCCGTCTTTACCTCTTTTTAATCACTGACTTAATTTCAAAGATAGGACAGCTGACATTGGGAGAACCTTCCATCGCCATTCTGTGAATCTCATTGACTGGTATTGTAATAGATGTCATATGGCAGGATGGAGAGCAGGCTGAATGGCTCTGGCTGAAAAGGATAGTAATATATTTCTGTCCCTGTGCAAAGGCTGAGCTGTAGTGTGCATTATGAAGCCATTTAGACTGACGCCTGTAACAGTTAACTCTTTGAAATACTGCACATGACATCATCAGCGACTACAGGGCTGGGTATTGGTACAGGTATCGACCGAAATAACCAAGTATTTAACCGCTACAGTTAAACGATACACAAAAATCAACTATTTTTGTGCCTGGATCTAGAAAATAAATTGTTTCAAAAAAATGTTTTATTGAAAACATTTGTGCAAAAGTCTTAGCATTTGTACAAAAAATGGGACTGCTTCTTTTTTTACAAAGTGAAATAGAAAGGACAAAGAGAGAGAAGAAAAAGAAAAAAGAAAACGGGATATAAACGCGTCGCAGCACCCATCCACCGGCCTGCCCAGGAATAATTGTGATTCCACTTCTCTGTTCATGTTGTGTGTTGTTCAATAAAATAAATAAATGGTGACTGCATTTTAAAAAATGGTTTCAGTTCATCATTCAAGATAAATCTAATTCCCTCTAGGTGTAATGTGTTAGATCTGTTATCCACAGCTTCATTGAAGGGACTTTCCAGAACTTATCCTGCTACTATTAGCCAAGAGTTGTTGAGAAGCAGTCAAGCAGGTATTAATAATTATAATAATTCTTTGGTTTATGGTATCACTTTAAGGATACTGGTAATGGCATTTTAATGATACACCTCCTATTTGCAACACATATAATCATCCTGCACATGACTGCAACGGAATGATTTCAATAATAAAAGTAACTGTTACATCAAACCAAGTAAATTAAGGAATGAGTAAGTGTGAGTGAGTGGGTGTGTGTCTAACTTTAACTGACTGTGTTGATAAAGCATGTTGATATTGCCAGGGATATGAGCTGAAACAGAAGGTTGATACCATGGGAACATAATTGAGGATAATTCCAGTGTGATTTAAGTTGTTGCTGGATTCTGCCCACCACTATGGGCAAACCTAAACATGGAGTTGAACGCAGATTTTTTCTTTTGCCATTTATTGGCATTTATATACTTAGCTGATACATCCTTAGAGTGCAGGCTGACTCAAGGGGTTGACATATTTTAAATAGATATATTTATTTTGAAAGAACAAAATTAATGATAAATCCAGGGGCTGGTTTTCAGTGAAAAATTTACTGGTAACCTTCATTAAGAAGATGACAGTCAACTGATGAACATACCGCAAACCCATAGTTCATATGATGACGGATGAGTAAGTGGTCAATTATAAATAAATATCTCTACCACATAGACCATTTATGTTTGTGTTGACTTCAATAGTCATATTGCAGATTTAAGAGATTATATTTCTGATGACATAGATAATATTTCTCCTGAAACTAAATTAGATACAGGTGTTTATAAACTGTGAGACCATTATTAATTTCTTAAAAGACTTTAAATGCTGTGTGCTTGACAGGAGGTTAAAACCAGAAAATGATAATTTTGCATCTCTTTCTTTAGGGTGTAATGCTGTTTGGGAGTAGATTTTGACATCACATGTTTATCTAAACATGTCTCTTGAATGAATTTAACGTGCATACAACCTCAGGTCCTGTTGACAGAGTTGGATATGATTGTATTCATTTGATTGATGATCATCGTAGACTTTCTGACCACCTAATGCTGTTCACGATTTAAAACAGGAAACGTCTTTCATAACCAAAACAGTGCAGGTTTGGGGTTTCTCCACAGATGTTTCAACAGAGGACAAACACTCTAGTTTTTGACAATAAACAATTACAAAACAGTAATCCACAGCACTTTTGGCATGAAAAACAGAGATTGGGTCCACGAAAGAGCAAGCTGATTCCAGCGCAGATTCTAATGGAAAATAGTGAATCTTCATTTAATCTGGACCAGATACTGAAGAAAAGCATTATTTGTATGCATGCGATAGGCCTACTGTATTTAATGCTGTTTTTTTTTATGAAATCTGTTCATTTAAATGGGAATCTTGAAAATGGAATGAGTAATATATTGTATTTATCAAAACATATGTTAAATAGCAAGATCACACTGGAATAGTTGCACAGGTAGATAAAAGTTCAACAATTTTTGTTTATCTAGGTTTTGTCTTTAATGAAAATATGTGGTTTTCCTGCTGACAACCTGTCCCTTTAGGTTAAAGCAACTTGTCCAAAATGATCATTATGGCCGTAAACAATCAACACAGCTATTTTTAGTACTAGCTGTTAAGCTGTTTGGGCTGAATGTAATGATTGGACAGGCTTATTAGGGTCCTGCCACAGCTACAGATACCAGATTTTCTCCAGATTTATGTCAGAGCAATTGATTGATTGATAGCAGTTATGAGATTTTCGACAAAAATATCCAACATGTTTTCGAAAAATATCACCAAACCTAACTTTAAAACAATGTCTTTATAACAACACATACTGGGCAAGAACTTGAAGACTGTAGCACCTAAACTTAACACTGGGTGAAAGATATTGCTTCAAATGAAATACAAGTCCATTACAATATTATTTTTAAATCTAAGAAACATATGCAACTATTGTGCTTCAGGTAATCCTGATTTTTCAAGAAAATGTGCACAGATAACATTTTTACTATGATAATAAAACATGTAAAAGCATTCAGCATGTTTGACATTTGTTTTACCAGCAATATCTTCATGTTGCAACTTATGATTATGGTATTAAGTTAACTCAAAGCACTTAATCAAGTTTACACAGCCTGGCGTGTCCCTGTGCTATGAATATCACTTTACTTCCTGCAAAGACGTGTTTAGTCCTTTTCGTTGCATATGAACACAATACTACTCTCTTCATTTATAAATCTCACTTATATTGAAGACCCTCTTCTGGTGCAACCATGACCTGCTACAGGCTGTTAGCCAAAGCTGTGTGTGCAGCAGTTTTACAATGTAATGGACAAAAAGTACGTTTCTTTCCATGAAAACACAGCCCCACCCTTTCCACAAATGATATGGCGCGTTGGTACATTTCCTGTTTCTGTTACTCTGCTGCAACTTCAAACCTACTATCCTGCTGTTTCCTGACATTTGAAGTGTCCAAGGGAGGTTAGACGGAGTGACCTGAAGAAAAAGAACACTTCGACTCTGGGTCTAGCTACAGGGATAGTCTAATTAACATTTTAATTAACACCAAATATTGTTAACTGGAGGCCATCCTCAGAGCCATGTCTGGGACAGACTCATTACATTTGGTGTTACCCTCTCTACTGCTCCCCTCCGACGTGCCACCTGCGAAAATGTCATCCTCCAGAAGAATGAACAGATTGTGATGGATTTAATTCTTTGTGTGCATTGCTGCCTCCAACTGAAATATGTTGGGTGGTTACAGTCTAGAGCAGTTTGAAGCATTAACATAGTCATAGAGGTTTGATTTTAATACAAAGAGAAGAACATGTTTATTCAAGTCACATACAGTAAACATGCTACATGAGAATGTCGAGAGCAGTCATCTGGAATATGAGCATTCATATAAAGAGATGTTTAACAGTCTCACATATAGATTGACGTTAGATGACAGCTGGCCAGTAGAGTGACTGATTCCACATACGACAAACATATTTTTGTCTACAGAAAGGAAATAAAAATCTGCATTCTGTAACTGAAGCAATGTGATTACATTATTTGCTTTAAGATCGCATGACAGAAAAATGCACTGAAGAAATGCAGCGTGTAGCAGAGAGTTTGTACAGGGTGTTCTGCTTTTGTATCACTGTTTTAATAAAGTGCTTAATCCTTCAATCCTTAGCATGTGCTGTAATCATCAGTATAGGCACAGTGCACCATAAACACAATAAAAGTGTAGATTACAAAGGCTTTGAGATATTAGCTCAGTCTGATACAGTGAAATCAGTACATGAACATTTGGTCTAAAAATCACACAAAAAGTCACCAATGACTTTCATTAATAGTTTATGAATCACTGATTGCAGGGTTACAGATAGATGACCCATCCACCTACACCTCCTTATCTTGTGGCTGACCGTGGACAGGTCACATGTCTGTCAGTGGGCTAACACCTTGAGACAGACAACCATCCACGCTCACATTTACGCCTATGGCAGTTTCCTAAACAGCAGCAACAAAATCAATAGTCTGGGCAGATAATATGTCCCACATCTTCACATTAAAAATTCAACATGAGGAAAAACATTGTCCATCAATTTGACTGTTTGAGAACCAAGCATCATGGTTTAAACACAGAGTCCATCTATATATCTTTTGTCAAGATAACGTGTCAGCTCATATATGTGTGACTAGTGGTAAGTTAGCTAGTTAGTAACAGATCGATTTCACTCAGCTGCCGCTAGCCGTCCCTGCATGGCTGCAGCGTGCGCCGGTCAGCAGCTCTTTTTTCTCCCGGCCTGACAGCTTTCTCTCCTGGTTTCACACGACAAATGCTGGTGTTTTTTTTCTGGAAATTCACTGGAAATTATGAGCAGCTACCCACCAACATATCTGAAACTGCTTAATCCGCAGACAAATATCTAAATTGTATATCAGTGAAACATACGAAACATCAAGAAACAAAAGGCCCTATAATCAAACACTCCAAGCCTCAGACAGAACGCCAAACAAGTCATCGATGCAGTGACATTTCATTAAAAGCTTAGCAACTTAGAGTGTCAATAATATTTCAAACAACATGTAAAAAAATGCAAATGAACACATAAAGCGTAATTTCATTATATGTTATGGACACATTTAAGGCTTAGTGAAAAGTGTATGTCAAATATTTTTTTGTTAAACTGTTCAGACGACATATAAAGCTCAGTAATAGGCATGTATTTATTCATAGTAAAAAAGTCTTAATCAGCCTATATGGGAATATAACAATTTATAGATGTCTAGCTTTTGGTGCTTCTACTCAATGCTTTACTCATATGACACAATCATTTAATGTTTTGAGTTGAAATATCTTCATTAGGAGGCTTTTCCAAGCAAATATTGATATATGTGATTGGCAATTAAATAAGCAAAAATATTTTTGTGCCACCCTTCAAGTCTCCATGTCACCCTTTTAACATCCCGTGAATGTTTCTCTAGATCTGCCACAAGAAGGACATTAGATATGATCAGAGGGGATATTTAGTTGTTGCAGCAGCACAAGGTCGGCAATAGTAAGTCATCACATCTGCATCACATATCAAGCATGCAGGCTTTACTTATTTAGGTGGATGGTTAGGTTAAAAAACATCAGACTTTCACCCAGTAGACAGCTGTTTGGGTCCTTTTGTGAAAACAGAAGTCAAGGTAAATTTTACTGAGGACAAGTTTAGGGTAAGAATTTGAGGGTGTGAGACAACCAGAAGCAGTGTAGGATGTGTCACGCTTTCATCATAGTCGGAAAAAATATGTATCACAAGTGTAATTTTGTTGCCTTAAGTTATTGAAAATATGAATAATCACCATATACACTAAGTTGTGCTATCCAACTTTGCTGAACCATGGAAGTCAATTTAAGAATTGACAAAATATGATTCACCATACAAGTTGTGCTATCCAAGAAACCATGGGAAGTAGCATCTTGGCTATAAACGCCTGACAGGCTGAGCATCTTGGCGATAACGTCTGAAAGGCTGAACAACAACAAAGAGATCCAAAGAGAAACACACCTCCACAATGCTCACTCCATCATAACAGGGTGTTATTGTATGTTAAAAAAATCTAAAGACATTCTATTCTTTGAGTTGATAGTGAACTAACTGAGCAAAACCTTAATATACACAATCAGTATCCAAACACAGGAAAATAACGATAAAGGATGAGAAGAAATGTTATCACTGCTGGGGAAGAAACTTTGTCTGTGGTTGAATGAAGCGCTGCCGTGGGGAAACGTCGTCACCACTGGTGGAAATGTCATTTCTGCGATATAATCTGGTAGAAATGTCACTGCCATGTTCAGAAACATTCTCACTGTCCATCCCCAGCTCTGTTTATTCAGGTCAGTCCAGACACTTGAATTTGAGTTGAAAAGATTAGCCCTCATGTGTCCCACCAGCAGCAGCTGCAGCAGTCAGGCAGAACAGTGATGGTCTGGGGTAGCATGGAGGACGGCTGGAGGATGAATAATTCCTGATCTTGGCTTTGGTTCAATCGACGGTCAGTCATACCTTGCTCATCTGAGAGCAGGTTCATGCTACGAGAGCACCGAAAGTTACCGCAGAAAAAACGATAAAAATACAGTTTGAGACCTGGATAAATAAGCTCAGTGCAGGAGTTCCATAGAGGTAAAGACTGTGGCAAACAATGCACAACTATGACAGCAAGACCCCTTGTTTTTCTGCTGTACTGCAACGTGAAAACCCCTTAGTGAATAACATTCCATTGCTGTCCTAAGAGAACATTAATGTTTCATTAGCTGAGTAAAAAAAGCAGACCTGTTTTCAACAACAATTAGAAGAAGAATAATTAATTACATTTTAAGCGGCTTTCTCGTAACCCAAGGACACTTTACACACAGATTACGAGTTAAAAAGTATGTCAGTGAAAAAACAAGGCTTGAAAGATGGGTCGTATTTCTAGATTTAAAAACAGAAATAGACTCAGCAATGTGAATGGATGCAGTGAGATCATTCCTGAGGACAAGAGCAGCAGCACTGACGGCTCGGTCCCAAAGGAACGAAAGTCTTTGAAGAGGAACTTTAATGTACATGAGCAGTGCATTTTAACATTCATTTAAATGTTTTTTTAGATGGTTTTGAATTGCTACTTAAAAACAACAAACACCAAGAATATACCTACTAAACATGCCCCGGAGGGACATGGAGGGGTAAAAAATAGGACAAAAAATAAAAGATCCATGTTAAAGTTTTGCATGATATTGCAAAGGGTTAAGGTCAAGGTCAATTTAAAAAATACTAATAATAAGTCAGTATACTTCAAGGCCAGATCTGCACCATGGAAACAATGGGGCGCACACCCTGAGGAGAGGCTCATGGATTTTTTAGGCTTATATTGTACTCTTATATAAAGACATGACTATTGAGACAAGAATTAGCTAGCTAGTGACCTGCTGTCCTGTCGCCTCACTCACACCTTGTTGCTGTCTTTTCAAGTTGCTAAAACTGCTAACTTAAGTTGTGTAATGGAGCACATTTGCTTGGTTCGCTCTCTTCTTTTTCCTCCTTTGGTTTTAACCGGAAGTAAAAAAAATTCTTCTCAAAATATTTCTCGGGAGAAGGCAATCGTTTACTAGAAAACACAGTAAGTTTCCTGGGATAAAGCAAACATTTTGTTAGAGAACGCTTATGTGTCTCCATCTTTTATTTTCCTCCCCCTTTTTTCCTACAATTTACTTGTCTTTAATTCTTCAACCACTAGTCAAGTGTTGTGTTTCTCAAAAAGATTTCCAGATTCTGTTTGAAAAGATTTCCAATGCCACTGGAATAAAATGAAATCAATTGCAGGCCCACACTGTCGTCTCTCAAAAGAAAGCTGACATGAAAAGCAACATGGAGCAAATGACTGCACAGTTTGAAGTCACAGTTTCCTTTTGTGGTGTGAGAAAAATGTTTACCAAAATCACCGCAGCCTTCTGGTGGGGTAATTATTTAAAAAACAAACTGTCGTGTGCAAGATATATTTCAACACTCTCATGCTATTTGAGATGTCGCTTTCAGATACTCACATGTAAGGGCCGCAATGAAAAGTGGTGATGATACGGCTGCTGAACAAACTCTTACTACAGCCGCCTCCTGACGTGCACCATGAGCAGATCGCCTCCCTGCACCCATGAACAGAACATAATCCGCCCGATAAAGATGTGTTTACTGTGGCAGAGTGGGACAAGAGGCTATTTTCTCTTCTTCGTATGCCTCTTATTCATTCTGTCCTACATTCTTAAACGGGGGATGAGAAGTGCTTAAAACAAGCCGGTGTCATTTCCCCATACCGCTCGCAGTGACACAGGGATGCTTTTGCCGCTACTGTGCAAAATGTGGTGAACTTCAACATGGGTTGTTTCTGCTTGTATTCTTTTTTTCTTTTTTTGAGAATTCAGCACTCAACTGTTCATTTTCTGTAGTTAAAACACAAAAGTTGAAAAAGGTTTAGGCTGCTATATCTAATCAACAAAAATTAGAGCTGCATTGGATTCTGATAACAGAATTAGAATCAGAAGCTGTTTTTTTCCAAGTCTGTTACACAAACAAGGAATGAATTAGGTGATTGATTGGTTTTACGTTTTTGTTCTGTCTGCAGCATGGTTTGGTTGGTTTTCTGTCTCTACACCAGATGGATTTAGTTATATAAAAGAAAAAGGCTGAAGTCTCAGAGGAAATAAAGAAGAGGGTCATGAACAAACTCAGAACCACATTAAAAATCCTCAGCAAGGTCTCCATCCATATGTGCCCGGGATCCCAGGGGGGTCGGTGGCAGCCAGGCCACCGGGGAAGTGTTCTGTACTCTGCTCCGGTTATGGAAGGAGGAAAGCACTCAGAGCCACGGACACTCAGTGGATTTATTTTTCTCTCAGAATAAGTAGAAGGTATTCAAACAGCAGAGACCACAGAATGTCATCTCAACAGAAGAGGCATGGCTGGCTAAAAGCTGCAGAAGCATTTCGCTGTTTATTTACAATTATTGTGTTTGTTCCCATTTCAGATGTATTGAGGCTTGTAAAGAATCGTCATGGCTACTGCCCGCCAAGCATGTGTGTTAATGTCTGCACACACATACACACACACTCTGTATGTAGTCCAGTCTAACATTTTATTTTTAGATAGAAATAAAGAAGCAAATAAATGAAATAAATGAAATATAAAAATGAACCTTAAAATGTTATTGCTAAAACTTTTAAGTTTTATGTTTAAAATTGACTAGTGCCCTTCATTTGTGTCATTCGCGCTAAATTTGCATCTATTCGAGACTTTGCATTGACTATGTATGTAATGGCGCTGCGTGAAATCTGCCAGCAGGACCAAAAACCTTGTTTTCTTTCAATGATCGCAACAACTACACCCTTGATGTAGTTCAGGAGCAGGAGCTGCAAAAACAAAAACCAGACATTATCGTGAGATTCTCCTCCTTCTGACTGTCCTTGACACATCATGTGTGACGAACGCTTCCATCAGAAAAAGCAGCCAAAACAAAAATTGTGATATTCCATCAAAAACATCTACACAAATGTTACACCAAATAAACCTTTTGATTTAAACAGATTCTACAATTAACTCTGAGCTTCAAGCGCACTTGTGGGCACTGGATATATAGATTCCATTTTTTTTTCAATTTTTGTAAAAAAATTAGGAAAGAAAATGAACCTGAGTTTTTCTCTTTTTTAGGATTTATGCCATTGTTACTGTGTTTTACTGCATAGTACTCTCTACTTTTAGCCATTGTTCTGTTTTCATAGAGGTGTATTACTTTTTTATTGGAGTAAAAATGAAGGCCACAGAGAGTGAAATGTGACAGGAGCCAAAAACTACAGACTACAGTTTTTTAAGTTTTCTGGAGAGCTAACTTCAAAAACTGCTTTCTGCTTCTGACATCCGTCATCTAGACCTTTCATCATTACCTGTGAAGACAGATCAGAGAGACTGATGAGCTTAATTATTGGTAGAACTTTTTGTGATTTAGTGTATATCTGGTGTCAAAAAGCATTTGAAAGAAATGTATGTACCCGTTGGGCCTTTAACTGTTTTCTCAATCTGAGCGTACGGTTTCCTAACAACCTGACGCTGTGTGCAGATGACTGAGAAGATGCGGCAGCTTCTCTGCAGATATTTGATCATCATTCATGCAGTGGTGTTTACCACTCTCCACAGAGTGATGAAATAATGAGATGTGGCAAGGCTCCACTAGAAACGAGAGAACGAAATGAGAAGAGATTCAAGTCTGCAAGTAGATGGGAAAAATTGAGACATGCCCTCACTTCTACTGCTGTCAAAAACAACAAGGATAATTACTGTTGCAGAGAATAACCTAATTATCTGTCTATTCGGTGCTCACTGATTCTATAGTTCCTTTGAAAACAAGCTTTTATGTCTTAAAATAACCTGAACCTGAGAACTGAGCTCTCCCCTAACTTGGACTCCAGCTGCGCAGCTGAAAGGATTAGCATAGTGAGTTAATATAATGCTCAGTCACTGGCTGTGTGCGTCGGTGCTCCACCTCCTGCCTTCGCTTCGTTTCAAATCAAAGCTTTGTTTAGCATTTATGCTGAGATGTTAGATTCGCCTACGCCTCTGTACTGTATAAATCACCAACTTTATCTCTGAAGTGAATATCAGGTTATTGATCTTAATGAGAATTAAACTGAGGGGTAGTAAGGGATGTGTTTGCTGCTTGTTCCGTCATCACCAGATGGGATTAGATGGGCAGAAACTGAGAAGACAGTCAGTATCTTCTCTGCATGTGGATATAAATCTTCCAGAGAGAGCAATCAGTTGGAAATAATGTATTAAAGGGATATTTTAAATACTACATTTATATACAGTAGGGTATTTGTTAATGTGATAATGGTGAGCAAGAAATGTAGTTTAAAAAAATGACATTCACTGTAACTACCTACCTCTTCAAAAAGTAATGCACTATAATTCGTACGTAATCAACATAATCATGAGCCAGGACAAACAGGGCTGCCGCTAAGGAAGTCAGGTGATGCAGAATAAGGAGAGACAAAGTCCACGTTGGGAGGAGGTCTGGGTGGGTGGACGGGTCAAACTAAGAAAAGTCAACAACATATTATACAACTTTTGTTAAATAACTTACCTACCTAAATAATGCGACCTACGAACGTTACATACAAACAAACTTAGAAACAACATTTTTTTCCTAAACCTTACCACGTAGTTTTGTGCATTAACTTAACCAAGTTGTTCAATCCTTCTAATTGAACCCAAACCATGATCTTTTCCTAATCGTTAACTACCTAAACCTAAATTAGTTCTGTTCCCTAAGAGAAAGCACAAAATGAAACAACTTATTTTGAAGATATCATACAGATAACATACAGTTTATGTACTGTGTAAAATGTAATCATAATGTACAAATCAAACCCTTTTCAAGTAGAAATGTGCAGAATTTGAAAATGACTGATAAGTGATGGTATTCAAAAAAGACTGCACTGTGAGTGTGTGTCTGGCTGTGTGTCAATTGTCCGATGATAATGTTTTACTTGGTTTAAACAAGTAAAACATTTGCCCACTCATTGGTGGTGCGGAGCAGTTGGGGCTCTTAGTCAACAACACTACAACATCTACAACAACTGCACTGGCACTGAATGTTAGACATTGGGCGTTATTTGTACATACTTTGCTAGAGCGATGCATTTGCATGTATAGTACTAATTTGTTAATTAGTTTTGAAGGACACGTAACTTGAACATACAACAACACACATCACATGACAGAGATTTAAACAAAGAAAACATACAGCAACAACATACAAAGTATTTGTAACCGCATAGACAGGTTCACATCAGACACCAACCTTCGGTGCTGAGATGTGGAAGTGCCTTAAACTTGGATTATTTCTAATGGCCAGCAGGGGGCGACTCCTCAAAACAAAATGACCCTTCTTCCACTTGATTGATTGATATCTTTATGATGGTGTCATGCACAAAACGCACCCAACCCTACTGGGTTCATAAGACACCAAAAGTTACAGCGGCAATGGACACACATTTCATTAAGTTTCATTCAATTACAAAATTACAGGTTACTTCAGAGCTCAATCTTAAACAAAATATTCTGCCTTCTATCCCAGGCCTGGCAGATAAAACCTGCTACAAAAAAGGTTCCTTTCCTGAAGCACAACTCAAGTTTTTTATAGTCATCCAGCCAAAATAATTCAACATAAATGGAAGTCATTTTACTAAAGACTACAACCCTTATGTCCTCATAGATAGGACAGTCGAACAAAAAGTGTGCCTCATTCTCAAGTTCCCCGAGCTCACACAGCAAACAGAATCGGCCCTCCTCTGGAGTAGAATTAAACCTACCAATCTATTGGGCTAATGGTGATGTTCCTGAGCGTAACTGTGCACATAGGGATCTCCGTCTGTTGTTTAAGTTATACTTCACACAAAGTTGTGCTGTAGTTATTCTTTATGAGACAATAAGTTTGTTTCTTTTGTATACATTGTAATCAGCAGACATTTTTCTCTATGCATGAAAAACTGTTTGGTCTCCTGAATATCACAAAGTAACCTCTTCTGGAAAATGAAGAACAAATCATTCATATTAAACAGAGATTTCAACCCTTATCCCAGGGATGGCCATGCAAAATGTTCTAAGGAATTATCTTTTTAGTTACTCTCTGATCGCACATCTTCACAAGTTTATTTCAAAGTCGAAGCATTTGCAATTATGTCTGATGTTTGGAAGTTCCCAACCCATTTACCCACTAATGGCCAGAACTGAAGTAGATTTGTGAACTCCCAAGAAGGAGCGAAAGTTTTGTGATGCGCCCTGTTACAACTTGTGTGGTTAAGGAAACCCCAAACACCAGATGCATAGTAAAACACAGGACATACACATGAGTTATAGAGCTGTGTATATGTATGGAATCCCAGATTACCACATTGTTTAACTTTGTTCAGTACAGATCCCAGTGCTCTTCCCGCTGACTGAGCTAGGACATTGACAGCTTATTTAAACGTCATGTGCCTGTCGATAGTAATGCCAAAATATTTATACTCTACAGTGTATGATAGAAGTGTTGAACTAGTTAGTTAAAAAAAAGTAAACTTCTTTCAAATTAATTTTGTCTAAGATGTTCTATTGGTGTTTCTTCTTGATTTAACACAAGCCTCCATTTCAAGGACCACACCGCAACAATGTTAAGCATAATCTGCAGATCTTTTCCCTGTTCAGCAAGTAAAACTACATCATCAGCATATAATGATATGCCCACCATCTAATTATCAAATTTAACCTCCAAATTTGAAGCTTTATACGTAGAACTATTCTCCTTAATACTTGCACGTATAATGGAAGTGAATACATATGTATGATCAATACATGCTCTGGCTATTCTTAATTCATTTTGCTTGTCCACAACCAAACCTGACCTGTCAAAGTGGTTTACAAGTCTGCCATGGAAAAGTGAAGAATAAAATGTATACACACAGCGAATCAGACCTATACCCTGATAACTGAGAGGCAGCTTGGGATTGTTTTCTGTTTCAATAACAGACTTCTGCCACTGTGTAGGAATAATGTCACTGTCAAAACAATACTGAAACAACAGATAAAACACTTTCAACAGCCTCTGCGACTTCAACACTTAATTTGAAATATCGTCAATTCCAGTAGCTTTTATTAGTTTGCATTTATTGATTTATGAAGAAAAATAGGCCGTAAAGCATGGGATGCTTTTGGGTGGGGCTACCTTGTGAGTGATAGATCGCTTCCGGCATAGTCAAGTGTAGAAGTTATCCATGTCTTTGTCTTCGAACTTTAACCCTTTAACCCTTGGGTTCTGCCTGGTCACGTCCTAGATGCCCTCATCTGCCTGCCACATTCCTTGTTAGTCAGTCACTATGAATACCACCTCAGTTCCTGTGTTCTCTGTCTATTTGTCCGTGTGCTGTGCCGTTTCCTTATTACCCACCAGCAGGACCAACTGCCTACCTGGATACATTTCATTAAAATATTGAAGTTCTCTTACCGCATCTTTGACTCTCTGTATACACTTCACGACTGCTTGGCTTCTGCTGTGCTGTGATTGTAATGCTATACAGCGGTAACGGAAGTAGTAATAAATCACACGATGCTGTGGGGAGAGGTGAGGAGGCAAGTCTAATTAGAGGGCTTTAAAAACATTTATTTTATTTCATGAAGTAGATCAGATGGAGTTTTGAGCCATTTTAACTATGAAATTACACTTTGAATTATTTTGGTAAGAAATGTCAATCCTCAGCAGTTTAAGCTTAAAAAAAAACAAGTTTGAGTGATAAGTTGTTCATTTGGTTTTAATATTTAGCCCAGACCATTAACCTCCCCTAACCTTAACTAAGTGCTGTGAACACCTAAACGTAGCAATAATATAAAGTTAAGTTATGCTTTAGTTGCTGGAAGCAGATGAATTGTGATGTAGTGTGAATCTGTAAATCTAATTACTAGGAGATAAGGACAGTCTATAATGTTACTTACCATGAGGATGAGTTTTGAAGTGAAGAGCTACACTGGTGCACTTCTCCCAAGAAGAACATTCAGCAAATGTCTCAAATTTCATTTGTGTACCTACAAGTGAGAAAACCTTCTAGCTGATGTAGTAATTATGACTGGAGCAAAGGAGGAAGTCATGTGAGACTGTTAAAGAGCGACAGTCCAGGTAGGAAGGTAATCTGGGTGGACGAATGGGTTAACAAAACATGGCCAATGTTAGTTTTCTGCTTACAACCCACGGCCAACGTGTCAAGTCAAGTATTCCCGCAATAATTCCATAACCTTAACCAATATTCCGTAACATGATGACGACGGTCCTCTGACCTTAACAAAGTATTCATTTCAAAGCAAACTAAATGCACTCACTCACACTATGATCATTTTACATGAAACCATCACATGAAACGGGAATAATACACGCACGCTTTTTAGATAAGGAGATGACGAGGGTGGGCGACAATGTTATACACAATGCAATAACAATAAGAACAACAACGACGAGAACAATAACAGTATTAAAGCTTTTCATGACCATATCAACATTCAGTGTATTGGAAAATACAATCCCAAGAGACTCTTTGTATAAAAAAGAAGCTTTTTCAAGTCAGCATGGAACAAATAACAGTTCAATAACAAAGACTTTCTTTGCTGAATTTCATCATTGCATTAAGACATGGGGAAATCTGAGTTACATGATCGACAACACAACAGTGTCATTCATTCACTGTTGACACTCCCAGATTATCCCAGATGTGTAACAGAGACTCACAACGCCCCAGCCTTCCCCTTCTCACCTCAAACCTCCAACTACAACAACATCGCTGTTTAGGCGTGTTGGGAAACAAGGTGAGCGTAATTGCATCACAGCAGATACAATGAGCCCATTCATTTGAAAGCAATATTCACAAGGTCTGGGTTTCAGGTCGTTTGTCTCTTTTTATCTCTTTTTTTCAAACAGGCAGAGGAGGAAGGGGAGAGCAGAGTGGATGAGTGGATGGGGAGGAATCGGTGAAAACAACCTTGACCCCTGTCGACAATGTGGACTGTGTTGTGTAACTGCCACTTCCTAACAAAAGTCGGTAATTGCGAATGATGACTTCATTTATCTAACAAGTTATTCACAGGAAATGAATGGAGTTTGATAAATCTGAGCATAAAGCAAAGTCAGGAGGCATGCACGCCCTCTCACTCCCATTTGACACACACGCACACATTGGGGGGGCGCTGTTATTGCAGAGGACTGTCAAGCTCGTGGTCTGTGGAATAATCATCCCATGCTTTGTTTCACCGAGATCCGTCTGAGGGAATAGTAGCATGTGTTCCGTCTCTCCCTCTGCACGCATCTGTCTGAGGAGGTGCGTCGCTGTGATGAATGTAGCTGTTTGCCGAGGCTGAGCTAAGAAGAATGGAGCCCTGCATCACTTAGCATCCCATTGCCAGACACACAGGCCCGCCATCACAACCTCCCAGAAGTATCAGGCAACACCCTCGCTTGAGTAATTTTGCCATCTGCTGACAATGTTTACACGGCGGGCGATTTGTCATCACAAACAGCGGGGCAAAAATTAACAAGCTTATTTATGATCCGAGTTGAATTTGCACAATGAAATTGCCATTGTTCATGTAAAACAGTGAGACTACCATTACGGGTCTGGGGAGGCGCCAGTGGAGACGCATTATATCGCTCAACATGTAATGTTGTGTTGGCAAGAATCTAATACCTGTAAATAATAGCTGTGTTTTGAAGGTATCAAAAATAATAGTACACTGTTGAAAGGATATATTAGTTTGAAGAATTGAGATGGACTTTTCCTTCAGCTCAGCGGCCGGAATTAAAGTCCTGGGAGCACAATGCTATTTGCACTTTCCCAGAGAATGTAGTTGAGAAAAGGTCAAACAACAAATTGAAATCTTGGCCAAACATTACATGTAGAGTGAGAGCTGAAGTGTGGGATGACTGTGAAAAAAACAGCGAGACAGAAGAATGGGGTGGGGGGAAGAAATCACTCACAGTACGTCTCAATGGGCATTTAGAAAATCCTTGCAGCACTGGAAAGTGCCTTCTAAGTTATGGGATCGCTCTCAAATGGTACATTCCTGAAGGGGAAGAATCTCATTCTGTATGTATAACTTTGAAAAGGTCACAAGAAGAGCAGACAGGCATGAGAGAACTTGTGAACCATCAAGAGACAGGAGGTCTGAAGAGAAGATCAGAAAAAAGAAGAAGCGGAGTGAGCTGTTCTGAGGCCCCGCTATTCTCTTCACACTTAAAGAGCCTGGAGACACCGTTGTATTGTGTGTCTGTGTGTGTGTCAGAGTGTGCATATGGATTTGCTTGTGTACGTGTACACACACAGTTTTCATCTGTCGAGCAAGAGAAAGAAAAGTACAATGGGATCTAAATGAATGCAGCAAAAAATGAATCTGCTGTTGTCCGTTATATGTTCAGTTTACTCTCTGATTTCATTTGACTGATGAATACAATGTGCAAAATGTTATGTTTGTTTTAAGAACTTTAAATGCATTATTTTATCTTAATCCATACTGAAAATTTTATCTACATATAAATTAAAATGATTCAATTCAATTCAATTCAGTTTATTTTGTATAGCCCAGAATCACAAATTACAAATTTGCCTCAGAGGGCTTTACAATCTGTGCACATGCGACATCCTCTGTCCTTCCCTCACATCGGCACAGGAAAAACTCCCCTAAAAAACCCCTTTAACAGGGAGAAAAAAGGAAGAAACCTATGGGAGAACGACAGAGGAGGGATCCTTCTCCCAGGATGGACAGAATGCAATAGATGTCATGTGTACAGAATGAGCAGCATAACAGTTCTTAAAATGATCAACTCCGTTACTCCCTCAGCTGGTTGTAAAAAGAAGTCTGATTGTTGAGAAGTCTATTAGAAAATGGCCATACTTCTCACTTGCTTTATTCCCTTAGTAAACATTGTAAACATGAGTATATTTTTAAAAAACATTTAGTGGTCCCATATTCAGTAAAATAGACAATAAAGCAGGTGATGCATTAGGGTGTTGCGACCTTGTCATACACAGGTCGTTACCACAGCACTGTCTGGTCTGGTTATCAGCTTACAACTTCAATCCTGTCACAGTATGTTTTCAGTTCATGAAAGTAAATTGTAACATTTTGTAACGTCTTAATTAGCATACAGTTGTACTTAGCTCCACCCTTTTGTGTCACTTCTGGTTCCAACAAACTAAGAAGGTGACAACCAAAAACCAAAATGGCGGCAGCTGAAATGTTGAACTCAAGGCTTCAAAATGGCAGTCCACCAATGATCTATGCTTTCAGCTCATTGTTTTGGTTATACAAATCCAAAATATAAGAGAAACACTGTCATTGCTCCTTGTTCCTTATAACAACATTATAACGTTATAACGTTAAAACGATGTTATAAGGTGATATATAGTTGTATTTAGAGCTTGGACAGCTGCCCCCTAGTGGTCGTAAACATAAGCAAAAATGTGAGCTAATAAATATGTCTGATGTCTGCAACTTTCTTTGAATACATTTTTTTTTTTTTTAATCAAACTGTGGATTGA
Organism: Anoplopoma fimbria; assembly: GCF_027596085.1. Lineage (NCBI taxonomy): Eukaryota > Metazoa > Chordata > Actinopteri > Perciformes > Anoplopomatidae > Anoplopoma > Anoplopoma fimbria. Next base: position 11,277,664 of record NC_072469.1, read on the forward strand.
TTGGCCTTGGCTCGCCGTTGGGTCTTTAAGGTCTGGATAAATATATATGTGCCATAAACACGAATGAGTCAGACATGCTGTAGAATATGCTGTAGTGCAGCCGTATCCATGGTTGTCTGATTGCACAGACATTGATTTTGTACGGCTTGGCAGGCAGAATGAGTTTCTAGCACAATAAGCTTAGAGACATTAGTTACACTTTGGGTGTCATCTGGTCTCTTATGCAAGATGAACCACATCCTGTCTTGAATATTCATCAGAAGAAAGGTACAAACAGAACAACTGAAAGGTTTGTTAGGTCAGCCGCCTGAGGAGAGCATGATTTTCTAAATTCCCATGCTTTCTGTGAGCATTAACAGCAGCACGGTGCTTGTTTTCAGTTCATAATAAAGTGCAGCTCAGTGTTATCTCACTCTGACTAATATGCAACTTTGCAGTCTGCACACCATCTACAAAGGACTGCTGAACGTTACTCCGTCACAGGATTTGGTCTGCTTGTCATTACTGTTGTAAAATGTATTTCTGTCACATCGTGGATATCTGCTGGTAGATAAACCCGAGCAAATAGGAGTCAGCTTAATGAAAGAAAAGCACATCTGCCAGCGAGGTTCTGCCTTTCATAATTTGGAATCTTAGTGAAAAGATAAGTCTTCTTTTTTGTAGTCGGGATAAGCTGTGAAGTGGGCTTTTCATAATTCTTAAAAGAAAAAAAAAATTCCAGAAGAGCGGGGAACCAGGCCGCGGCATTGCAAAAGCCAAAGTTTGTCAAAAGGACTGAAGCACGTGTCACAGTATCTATATGGCACTTCTCAGGAGAGATACGGGTTAAAAATGAGTGCTATTATAAGAAGTGAAGCACTTCTTCATACAGAACAATACGAACTTCAGACAGCTGGAGAGTTTTAATAGTGGCAAAGAAACATCAGTGATGGTAATCATGAATAAATCTGTAATCTGTAAATTAAAAATGTCAGTTTGTTTTAGACAGAGGTACCTGGTAACACTAATCTCATGCTAATTAAACCCCTTTTCTTCTTCAAGCTGCTGATTTAGCTCTCATTTTCAGTGTCCTGTCTGACACATGAGCCTTTCCACAAGCAGCATCTTTAATTACTTTTGCATCTTATTTTAGTTCTGTTTCTCCAATTGAAGGTGTGACGGCTCAGTCATCACAGGATCTCTCAGATTCTTATGTAATGTTAAATGCATAGTGTCTTTTCAAAATAAACTTCCAACGTAACTTAACTTAGATTGGCTAGTTTTAGGAACCAAATTACTAAATTAGGCTAAGGAAAAGATTGTGGTTTGGGTTCCAATAAGTATTTCTGTTTAGTGAGTCATTGGATAAGTATGCAAGTTATGTAACAAAAGTTAAGCTAAATAAGCCACAGTTGACCTGGTTTCACACGTGACATGAACAGTGGTCTCCTGGGTAAAAACCCTGTGTCTGTTTGTCCCATAAAACCTACCCATCCACCGACCTCTGCAGACTTCACCACCCTTTACACTACCTGAGTTTCTCTAAACATCCAATAAGGACCAAGATGGGTTTAAATTGGAGCTAGTTGAAAGCCTGGTGCGTCTGATACAGACTTTAAAATTGCCTTGGTGTGTCTGTATCTTGTAAAGTGGCATTAAAGATGTTACACAAGCAACGTTGCCCGAGGGATGGAAGAATATGTCGGTTGGTTCAACACCACATATAAGATTGATTGCAAAGCAACTTTTAAGATATTAAGGTTCCCCAATGGATGATCCAATAACTTTACTCATCTCCAGATTTAAATCAGTGCCTGTAATCAGGTTTCAGGTGGTCCAATACTTTGGTTTGTAAATAAATACCTTCAAAACTTAAGCGCCACAGCTCCAGCTGTACATGTTGTTGAATGCATATGTTAGCCTGCTAACACACTAAATGAAGATCATTAGCACGGTAAAGATTATCCTCTAAACATCATTATAATCTGTGACATTAGCTGGTCTCTATTTTGCCCATCTATTAACCGTTTAAGTCAAATCTTGTTATGATGTTTTGGACAAATGATACTCCTAATCATGTTTTAACACTGATATTCTTCGTATCAAGAATACCCATCATGTGGCTTGATACTATGGTTGAAATGTTCAAACAATGTATAAAATAATAGCATATCCACATTGAAATGTTCAAACTCGCTGATTACTACTTTTGGGGTACATATAGGATTTTTTCATTAAGGTCATGCTTTGACTCTCAGACATCTAATGGAAAATAAGAAATAATCAAATATTGAAAGGAATAAAAATAACAGTGAAACAAATGATCAAAGGTGTTGCTGACAGTCTGTATGCACATTAAAGGATTTGTTTGATTTCACAAGGATCTAAGTTTATTTTCATTCTCTCTTTATTTACTCAGGCAGAGAATCTAATTACTTGTTATTTTTAATGATGACCACGAAAATGTCTCCTGAGTACAAGAAGGAAAGCATGAGAAAAATAAACAAATTAATCAATTTCAAATAATTAACAGATGATGAAAAGAAAGATGAATACACAGACAGGATACAGCTGACAAAAAAGTATTACTGTCTGTCATATCAGAATATATATATATATATATATATATATATATATATATATATATATATATTTGTACAGGTAGAGAGATGAGAGAGCATGCTTATATAATTGGTAGCTTTGGTATAAACTTTGCCACTGATGTCAGCTTATGTATTTATTTCTGCAGTGAATAACATCAGAACACACACAGACATTTCCGAGGTGAAATGTGTTGGTGGTGAGGGTTCATCTGATGGATTTAAGGTCCTGGAGGATTATCTTTCTTCACAGTATCAGCGGTTTATTCTCCTTTGGAAGAATGTTTCACTGAGATCAGTAGGTAAACATAAACACCAAAAATATATATATACATGACTGGGGTTTCAATTTGAGCAGTGTCAAAATCAAACACACAGAAGCAGTGGAAAGAAATTGTGAGGAGGCAAATGTGACATGTACCCCCCTGATTATCATTTTACAAGCGAAGTATAACTTTTTCAAATCTGGACCACTAATGCATGGTGCTGGAATATAACAATCCAATGTTAATTTGATTTGTTTCAGATGAAATACTGGATGACATTTCGAAAACCACAGCACTGCACACATCTCTTTTCCTCTAAATTAAAATTCTGTACAATCAAAGTTTCTTTATTGGGAGCATTACTATATCGCCTCTTTACGGCTCAGTGATTGAGCTGCCGGCGAGCAGATAAAGTTGCTAACAGTGTAAACATTGTCAACAGTGCTGACAGAGCTAACAGTGTTAACCTGAGGGGGGCGGAGGGTGAGACTATCCCGCGACCAGTTGGGATAGCTTAATCAGGAGTCTATGCCATGTGAGAGCAGTGAAGAGCGGCGGCCATCAGCTAGCTAGTGGTGCAAGCTAACATGCACTAACAGCACACACTCGGAATATATTGATCTGACGAGAATAGCCTCTAGGCCAGTGGTTCTTAACCTTATTGGAGGTACTGAACCCTGCGAGCTTCATCAGTGCATTCACCGAACCCTTCGTAATTGGAAAAATAAAATGTGATTTCTTCAAAACATAGGTATATATTTTATTAGTGCACAAAATGAACCATGCATCAGTTGCACACAAAATCACTGTGTGCAAAGAACAAAACCAACAAAACATGAATTTCACACAAAAACATAACTCAATGAATGATTTGCGATCAGGTACGCAACTTCGTACGATGCTGTGAGGATCGGTTTGCCGACAAACAAAACATGAATTTCACACAAAAACATAACTCAGTGAATATTTACTGCAAATCAATGTGACTTTTGCTGTTGCCTTTCAGATACAAGTTCAGAAATGCGCGGCTTCACCTTGGCAAGTGCCACTCTCATATCATTTTCGCAGCAAAGTCTGTTCCTTTTCTTAGTTTTCATGTCCACCATCCTCGAAAAGGATTGCTCACAAAGATACGTTGGAACAAACGGTGTGAGTATCTCAAGGGCTTTCTTGGCAATACGAGTATTGGTATGTACGATTTGGTGACAGTATGGTACGATTTGGTGACACCAAAACGTTGAGAGCGTTGTTGTTCCGAAGAGTTGCTGTTGAAGCTGGCTCTGCTGAAGTTCAATGATTTCGTCGAGGCATTCATCGTTGACATCTGCTGTCATCTGCTGAACGCAGCATAAGTTTTAGCTTTCTCCGTGCTTTTTGGGCTACCCAAGCCACCGTACCGTTATGCTGCGTTCACACCGAACGGGGCGCTCGGTGTGAACGCACCTTAAGGAATAGACGGTCATTAATTTTTAAAGCGGCGGATCACTTGACCACAGTGTGTGTCTGCCGAACCCCTGAGAATGAACCCCTGGGGTTCGATCGAACCCAGGTTAAGAACCACTGCTCTAGGCATATGACCACTATATCTCGGTTCCAGTGTAGCCAGCATTGATATTCAGGCCAGTACTTCCTATACAGTCCAATTAGAAACTTGAGACCTGTTTCCTGCCTGATCTGTTGGATTCAAGCTTGTACGCATTGTTTTATTAAATTCTTACATGGTTTCTGCTGCCCCCTTTGGGTCCATCCCCTGCTGCATGCTTTACAACCTTTCCATATAAGACTGGACTACAAAAGAAAACCAGAACTTTTCTGATACCGAAATATTGCCCCGTTGCCTACATATTCTACATCTATATACAGATATGTTCAAAGAAACTATCTGAGGGGTAACGCTGCTGATAAGGAATGATTTTAAAGTTAAAAAAAAGCTGCCCTGAGCAGTTTGAAATCAAGAAAAATAGAAGATCAAAAGTTACATTAAAAAGATGTTTCATTAATTAAGAAATGCCTGCATACTATTTTATTCATCAAAGACCATCAGCTGTAAGAGTTCTGAGCTGGTTTGATCATCCAACTATAACTGATGTCAAAGCAGTGCCTGCAATAATTGCACATACATGGTATCACTCTGGAGCAAGTGGCACTTCCCTCTCATGTGGAAGACAAGCGTCTCCTCCTTCATGAAAATTTCACAAGCATTTGATAGAGTGAGGCAGAGAGTGAGAGCTCTGTGCCTCATCGATTCTGTCAGAAGTGTCTGTATGCAAATGACTCTGTCAGATAATCTCCAAAGTCAACTCCTGATATTTAAGCCTCCTGACAGAACCTCGCCCTTTATCTCAGACACTTTTAATACCTTCTGTTTAACTATGTACACGATGCTGCTCTTCAGAACTGAATTGCTTTTGCTCATATTTGTGCATCTTATTTAGGAGAAATTCTGAGTTTTGTGACTTGTCAATGCTTAACCCACTGTTGTGCTATAACAGGCACTTGATTAAATTGAATACCATTTTTGACTTTGCGCCATGATCAGTAACAACATAGAATTTCCCTGAAACTGCAAGTTCAATCAGGAGAGACAAGTCAGATGAGGAAAAAGATAATTGTTTATTATTAGCAGATGATATGTGATGATAAAGTCTTGACAGAGTCTTTGACGCTTGGACTCTAGAGGGAGGTTTGCGATCAAGGGACGTCTGCCCTGAGCAGCAGCAAGATAAATCCCCCCCATGGAGTCCAGACACTGGTGGTGGCTGATGAGGCTGATAGAATGATGAGCTGATGAAGCTAATGAATCTGCGAAGATTAGGTGGAGATGGGGAGGTGGAGCAGCGCATAACAGCTATGATTGTATAAAGAACATATAGAAACATCTCTTCAGAAGGAAATGGGAATGTTTGTGAATTCTTTTTTTGATACCAACTTGTAACTTTGTTGAGATGTTTAGATTTGTACAGGCTTCACCTTTAAAGATGCATGCATAGTCAAGGAGATATTTTTTACGCCAGATTTTCTTCATTGTCAAACAGTCAACGAGTGAAGAAGACGAAGGGGTCCAGCAGTGTCAGTCTGTCTACCTGTTGCCGGGTTGGCTACATCTTCTCGATGGACCATCATCCCAGCCACAAAAAGCTGCCTCGGCACTGTCGTCATCGCGGTAACACTTAACTTGTAGGCTGCTTGTCAGTTCTGTGCTCACTTGCCTATGAAGGCGCTGCAGAAACAAGCTGAGGCCTTCTCTGCGCTTTATGATGATGGTAGTTGGAGAGGAAGACAGATGAGCTTGACATCTTCACCTGTGATCTGCGGGACATCCTGGATGAAGAGCTTAGTGACGGGCCTGAGTCTGCTGGGTCAGTTTCCTCCATGGCGGGTTCTCTTCCAGGCTCTTCCAGCTCCCAGTGGGGAGGACTGGAGAATGTGAACACAAGGAATACGAAGCTATGCACTTGTGGCTTTCTACATCTCCACAGTGGCCAGGAGCCTGGCAGCAGCGCCTCTTTCTCCTCCGGGTCATCGTTTACCACTTTTTAATAAACTGCGGAGCATCATCAGAGGGTTCCGGGACAGAGGATGTTGCATGTGTACGGATTGTAAAGCCCTCCGAGGCAAATTTGTAAATTTGTGATTATGGGCGATACAAAATAAACTGAATTTAATTGAATCATAAAATGGCAGCGGATCTAATAGACAACACAGAACAACCTGAAGCTGCTTGAAGCCTCTCAGGTAGAGAAGTTGACCAGAAGGAGCCCCTTGCCAAACGTCCCCTGCTGCGGGGGAAGATGCCTTGCTTCTCTGAGGTTCACAGAGACAGGTTTTTCCAACCCTGAAGTACTAGGAGTGAAGGTTTCTCGCCATGAGCGGAAAGGGACACAGGGTTTCCCACAGTCCCACGCTGGAACCAAGCCAGGCATCCATCTTGCTCCCTAAGGCCACTTTTGCCCACACAGCCTTCTCCTCGGAACCAGGTGTATGCTTGCCCCACTGACCGCTCTTACCAGCGTAATGCTCAGGTGGTTACAGCCCAAAATAACATCTCACCTCTGTCTCCGTCATGGCCACAAAGCCCTATGCTCTCACCTTAGAGCTAGCCATGGACATCTCATATGCTACTGCTGTCCTGACCCTCACTACTGCCTTAACAGTGGTGGCATCCAGAATCGTGGCATGGCAAAAATGATGCAGTGTTAAATCAGAAGAGGCACCCTCCAGACGCTGTACCTCCACATTCTCCAGCTCTAGTCCCTTTGGGAGATAGAAGTGATCTGAATCTGAATTTCGATTTTGGACCTGTCTCTGTTCAACAGGTGAATGCTGACGTGACGCTTGCTGCCGCTGTGGTCACGGTCTTAACTGGATGCAGGCGTTTTCCCCCCTGGAAAAACCTTTTGTTAACGGGTAACAAGGACCCTCAGAAGTGTGTGCCCAAACTGCAGGGTCCTCGCTGGCGACGAGCAGATTCACCACAACCTGTGGATGGGACACAGAGAATACAGGACACAGAGAATACGGCTAGGTCCCCGGTCCCGAGGTCTGGTCACCCCGTGGGTAAGGCCTCAGCCCAGACTCACGTTGTCCCGTCCCTGACTTAAGGAGTGCCGTGAGTTTTCAAAGCTCCCGGGAAGAACGCCCGTGGACCTCATCCAATCCTGCCTCGCTAGCCTCTGCTAAGAGAGAACGGACTCCACGTGATCTGTCCATGTGATCCGTCGCGTGAACGGACTCTACGTGATCCGTTGCGTGAACGGCTCTATGTCATCCATCGCGTGAACGGACTCCACGTGATCCGTTGCGTGAACGGACTCCACAGACCTATAAAGAACATTGCATACCAACGGAAAACCCCACCATGGCCATAAAATACTAATAAGCCGTAAAAGAAGATTATATATCATGAAGCTGTCTAAACGAAATGGGGCCATCTGGATAAATCAGTGACATCCCCAAGCACGTAGGCAAAGCAACGGAGCAACTATACGTATATATTTGTGTGCTATACGTGCCACTTGTTTGCAAAAGCCAGCGAGCCAATGATACTTTTGTGTGTGTGTGTGTCTGACAGAAAGTAGGCCTCCTGCATATACAGAAAGGTCGGCATGTCCGTAAGGGAGAAACTGTTGGTTACATATATATATACAGCGGGTAAAATAAGTATTGAACACGTCACCATTTTTCTCAGTAAATATATTTCTAAAGGTGCTATTGACATGAAATGTTCACCAGATGTCGGTAACATCCCAAGTAATCCATACATACAAAGAAAACCAAACAAATAAGTTCAGAAATTAAGTTATGTGTAATAAAATGGAATGACACAGGGAAAAAGTATTGAACACATGAAGAAAGGGAGGTGCAAAAAGGCATGGAAAGCCAAGACACCAGCTGAAATCTATCAGTAATTAGAAAGCAATCCTGCCCCTTGTCAGTGCAAATTAATATCAGCTGGTTCAGTCCCAACTGATGGCCTATAAAAAGGTGTTTCATTACCAAGGTGTCACACAAGAAACATCTCATGATGGGTAAAAGCAAAGAGTGCTCTCAAGACCTTCACAACCTTATTGTTGCAAAACATACTGATGGCATTGGTTACAGAAGGATTTCTAAACTTCTGAATGTTCCAGTGAGCACTGTTGGGGCCATAATCCGGAAGTGGAAAGAACATCATTTCACCATAAACTGGCCACGACCAGGTGCTCCTCGCAAGACTTCTGACAGAGGAGTCAAAAGAATTATCAGAAGAGTTGTCCAAGAGCCAATGACCACTTGTGGAGAGCTTCAGAAAGACCTGGAATTATCAGGTACAATTGTTTCAAAGAAAACAATAAGTAATGCACTCAACCGCTGTGGCCTGTATGCACGCTCACCATGCAAGACTCCATTGCTGAAGAAAAAGCATGTTGAAGCTCGTTTAAAGTTTGCTGCACAACATTTAGACAAGCCTTGAAATACTGGGAGAATATAGTCTGGTCAGATGAGACCAAAATTGAACTCTTTGGATGCCATAATACACACCATGTTTGGAGGTCAAATGGCACTGCACATCACCCCAAAAACACCATACCAACAGTGAAGTTTGGAGGTGGGAACATCATGGTGTGGGGCTGTTTTTCAGCATACGGCACTGGCAAACTTCATATAATTGAAGGAAGAATGAATGGAAAAATGTACCGAGACATTCTTGATAAAAATCTGCTACCATCTACCAGGATGATGAAGATGAAACGAGGGTGGACATTTCAGCAAGACAATGATCCCAAACACACAGCCAAGGAAACTCTCAATTGGTTTCAGAGAAAGAAAATAAAGCTGCTAGAATGCTAGTTTCTCCATACAGGAGGCGTCTTGAAGCTGTCATTACCAACAAAGGCTTTTGTACCAAGTATTAGCTACATTTCAGTACTTTTTCCCTGTGTCATTCCATTTTATTACACATACTTAATTTCTGAACTTATTTGTTTGGTTTTCTGTATGGATTACTTGGGTTGTTACCGACATCTGGTGAAAACGTCATGTCAATAGCACCTTTAGAAATATATTTACCGAGAAAAATGGTGACGTGTTCAATACTTATTTTACCCGCTGTAAGTTAAACAGGAAGGTCTTAAGCCTACTCCTAAAAGTGGTGATCGGTCTGCCCCCTGGACTGAAACTGGAACCTGGTTCCACAGAAGAGGAGCCTGATAACTGAAGGCTCTGGCTCCCATCTTACTTAAGCATGACACAGATAATAATTTTATTGGTCACAAAAGTGAGAACTAGACGTAATCGCTACAAAGAGTTTGTTGTTTTCTCAATCAGTTGTCCGATTGATGACATCTTTGAAGCAACAAGAGCATCTTGGGAAATGAAGAGATTGTGAGATTTTATATAACTCTCTGTACATGTTGCTTTTATTTATGTGGAGTTAAAGCTTAAGAAAATATTAAAAATTTCCATAAATTGGGTGGAGAGAGCAAGTGCAGAAAAAAACGTTGTCCAGAAAAAGTACAAGTGTTAAGAAATCAATTCCATATCTCCCGATGCCCAGTTGTTCAAATGACAAACACAACCATTTGTATCCTTTGGGTGCATTCCAAAAGGGTGTATTGAAGCTTTATGTGGGCAAATTGGTACCTCAGCACAAAACTGGGGCTCTGGAACAAACTCTTTGATTCTCAGAGCTTTATCTCAGTAAAAGCAAGTGAAATAAGCCAGGGTTTTGTGCAGGCAAAGTGATATTTAACTCTTGAAAAAATATTAAATGATTAAGGGGCTGGAAAGTGAGATAAACAGTAACAGTAAATCAGAGCGACGAGGATCAGGGTGGGAGCAATGTCTCATGTACTTGAAGTCTCCATCCAGTCCTCCAGAGCACAAATCAGAGGGAGACAGAGAGGAAACAATCAAAGGAAATAGATGTCCCGAGGATGGGGCGGGAAGCTAAAACAAGCAAGGACATGAGTTGAGTTGGTTTAACCCCAAGACAACAGGGTGTTCTGTGTTTCTTTGGGGGATTCATACTTTTTGTGTTTCTTTGTGTTTGGGAGTAAAAGGGAAAGGGGAAGAGAGATAGAGAGATATTTTGTAAGCAGAAGACATAAAAAATATGCATTATGCAATAGGAATCACAAACATTGTCTATAGTGGCGGCAGCCAAATCGCTTTGCTAATGCCCCTGGTGGAATACTACTGAATCCATCTGCAGACGTCCCCTGCACAGGGAAGCTTTATATATATAATATATTAGCTCAACTTTCCTTAATTTATTATTTTTATTTCCCCTCTTCTCTTTCCCTCCCACTGTGCTGCTCATTCACCATCAGCTAATTCATATCAAATATAAACTACAACTGCCAGTGATCTGAGCAACTTTCTTGATTAAAAAAAAAAGGATTTCTAGGGTCCTACGCAATTGTGTATTCAACGTTTAGTGCAGGTTGTCACTGGATTTAACTAAAGTGTAGAAAAGATCTGTTGGCAGATTTAGGGGAGGACAATGCTTTGGTGTGTCAAGACTGTTTCCCCTTTGAGAAAGTTCGGTTAGCAACTAGTGTTCCCACCTTGCCAGAGGAGCGGTTACAACTTTGTTGCTGGACTGAACCTCCATTTTGAGGGCCTAGCCCTCCGTCATAACACGAATCGGGACACCCTACCACTATGCATGAACTAGCAAATCGGAGGGGTAGACTTAAGAGGTATGGGCTAGGGTTTATTTTTCCCACCTTCTCTGAAAACGTCCTCTCCCTATCAGTTTCACTCATAATGCACCACTCCCCATTATACCCTTCGCCTCTTCCTTTATGTATTTTACTGTACTCGCCATGGGTCAGCACTGATTATTGAATACAGAGAGCTGAGGGTTCGACCACAGACCTTGCCATGCAGCTGACTGTAGATGCTTTAGCTCACTGTACTGGAAATGTCATTGTCATTTCTCTCAGCAAACATTGCATCGGTCACACGCTCCTGCAGATTCCTCCTCTACAACATCAGGAGGATTCGCCCCTTCCTCACTGAGGAGACGGCGCAGGTGCTCATCCAGGCTCTGGTCATCTCCCGCCTGGACTACTGCAACTCACTACTTGCCGGAGCCCCGGCGTCGGCCATCAGACCTCTGGAGCTTGTCCAGAAAGCTGCAGCACGTCTGGTGTTCAATCGCCCCAAGTTCTCTCACACAACTTCCCTTCTCCGTTCCCTACACTGGCTCCCTGTAAGAGCTCGCATCCAGTTTAAGACTCTGGTGCTAGCCTACAGGGCAGTGAAAGGAACAGCTCCTTCCTATCTCCAGGCCTTGGTCAAGCCCTACACCCCTGCCCGACCACTTCGCTCTGCTGCCTCGGGGCGACTGGTTGCCCGTCGCTCAGAGGTCCCTGCGGCCGATCCACCCGGTCACAGCTTTTTTCTGTCCTGGCCCCTCAGTGGTGGAATGAACTCCCCACTGACGTCAGGACAGCAGAGTCGCTGCCCATCTTCAGGCGCAGGCTGAAAACTCACCTCTTCAGGAAGTACTACCCGGAGCCTTCCTCGTAGCACTTATGGCACTCGTATTAGTTGCTGCACTTACTGTATTCGTATCAGTTCGCTGCACTTATTGAATTTGTATTTGTTTTACTGCACTTATCCTATTCGTAGTAGTTTGTAGCACTTACTATATTCGGATTAGTCTGTTGCAATTATTGTTTTCGTAGTAATCTGCCTCTGCACTATACTTTTTCTCTGGCTTATACTTTGAGATGCTTGTTTAAGAAAGGAGATGCACTTATGACTTCTGGTGACTAGTAGTTCTCTTGAATACCTATGTTGAATTCCTGTAAGTCGCTTTGGATAAAAGCGTCTGCTAAATGACTGTAATGTAATGTAATGTAATGTCATTTATATCAGAGAGGCTTTCAAGTTTGAGGTTCAGAATTGTGGTGCTGTGTTTACTCTCATGACCGATATGTGTAGACCTTTTACACTAATTGCTTTTGCTTTAGTTACGGGATGATGTAACCGGCTCTCTATGTGATTCAGTAAGACTTTCTGTGTCATTGTTGTCTCTGTTTTGTTTATGCTTGGGGCATAGGCCCACATGGGATTTCTAGTTATTGATCGCTACAATGATTTATGGTTAGGTGGACAGCCAGACTCATTTCCCGTTGAGAGGTTTTATACTGACTTTCACTGCATATTTTCTTGTGTTTTGGGGGTTTCAGATGTTTATTGTACCAACTGTTTGATGGCCATGAAGTCTACAGGGCTACAGCAGCATGCTGGTATGAAAATTCTGAAAGCATCAAATAAAAGTACATCTAGTTGGTGAAAGACATCATTGCTGTCGGTCCCTCAGGGGAAACACATCATTACAGTGTTATGTATTTCTTCTATGACTCAGACTTCCTAATCACACTTTGGATAGGGTTTTTGTTATTTTTCTTCTTTAAACATTGTTAAAATGCTTATTTAGCGAAAGAGTTGGTACATTTAACTCCAAAAAGAATCTGTGCTTTTTCAGTTGACGCATGGTGTGGAGTATCAGGTTCAGTTAAGAATTGCGTCTTAAATCTGTTCTTCAAGATTTGAATTAGTGTCAAGACCTGAATGGGCCGGAGGCTAAAAATGACTCCACCTGGTCAATGTTGGAGGAATTCAGTTGCTTCTTCTCTAAAGCAGCAGCAGCTGAGGCCCATGGTATTGTAGTATGCTAGTGCAGTGCCAATGCACAAAGTGCATGTAAGCAATGGGCTGAATGCTTGGCCGGTGGTTTTGCTGCTTGCTGCTTTCTCGAGAACTGCTCAAAATAACGTCATTGCGCTTCCTCAGGTCCTGAGAAATGCACCTGCTATGACATAGTTGCGTCGCACACCCACTTATGGCTACTCAGAAACAGAAGTGAAATTAAACCGTGGTTCACAGGAAAACACGTCCAAGTCCGGCCACTCATTCAGAAACAGGGACGCAGCATTGTGGACTGATACATGTGACGTCACTCTCCCGTGGTGAACCCTTGACCGGGGGTTTCCCCAGTACACCAGGACTGACTGCATTGACGGGAGGGATGGTCATAATTTGTCTTTTGTGCTGAGCTGGGTCGAGTCGGAGCCGGATGAACCACCTCTGTTTTTTGTGGAGGAGTCACATGGGGACAACCGCATATCTTGGGTACATCTTACCTAGCAGGCGCACCAATGAAAGTGCCATCACGACTCTGTGGGGCACGATTTTTGACTAGAAAGAGCACAGCCTAATCCAGCCTGGCAGGAGAGGGCTTTGCTCTCATGGTGACCATGTCCAAATCAACATGCAAGTAAATTAATGACTTGGCAGGGAGTGGAGAGCTCTTCTCACAGTTTATGGCGATACCCGGTGTTTGCAGGTGCTGCACGACTTCCACTGTGTGCAGTCCTGTCCTTTTCTTTGCAATAGCTTCAGTGCTGTTTCCATACAATTGGCGAAAGTTCACAAAGCCAGAGAACAGATGAATAGCAGCCAGTTGCTCTGGTATTGTATTCCCTTGAAGGTGAAATGCAGGAGCATGATAGAAATGTGGACACAGTCATCCCTCAGGTCAATGGAGGTGAATTTTCAGTGTTGGAAGGACCGAGAATGATGCAAATAAAAAATTATTTAGTCACAAAATGGGTAAAAAAAAGGGTAGTACGACGTTAGCACCTATATAATAGAGAAAACAATTAACTAAAAATACAAAATATATACAGCGGGTAAAATTAGTATTGAACACGTCACCATTTTTCTCAGTAAATATATTTCTAAAGCTGCTATTGACATGAAATTTTCACCAGATGTCGGTAACAACCCAAGTAATCCATACATACAACGAAAACAAATAAGTTCAGAAATTAAGTTATATGTAATAAAATGGAATGACACAGGTAAAAAGTATTGAACACGCTTACTGAAATGTATTTAATACTTCGTACAAAAGCCTTTGTTGGTAATGACAGCTTCAAGACGCCTCCTGTATAGACGCCTCCTGTATGAACCCGAGTGGTGCTTTGTTGTTGGACTTCTGTGCTAGTCATGGACTGTCCATAACAAACACCATGTTTGAGCATAGGGAGGCTCATAAGTGTACTTCGTACCAGAACACCCTAGGCCAAAGGTCTATGATCGACTTTGTAGTTGTGTCATCAGACCTGCGGCCGTATGTCTTGGACACTCGGGTGAAGAGAGGAGCAGAGCTGTCAACTGATCACCACCTGGTGGTGAGTTGGATCAGGTGGCGGGGGAGGCTGCCGGACAGACCCGGTAAACCCAAACGTGTAGTGAGGGTGAACTGGGAACGTCTGGCTGAGGATCCTGTCCGCAAGGTCTTCAACTCCCACCTCCGGAATAATTTCTCGTGCATCCCGGGGGAGGCTGGGGACATGGAATCCGAGTGGGCCATGTTCAAATCCTCCATTGTGGAAGCTGCTGCTAGGAGTTGTGGTCGGAAGGCGATCGGTGCCTGTCGTGGCGGCAATCCGAGAACCCGCTGGTGGACACCAGCGGTGAAGGAGGCCGTCAAGCTGAAGAAGGAGGCCTTTCGGGCTTGGTTGGCCCAGGGGTCTCCTGAATCAGCAGGCAGGTACCGGTTGGCCAGAAGGGCTGCAGCTGCAGTGGTACTGTTATGCTGCTCATTCTGTACACATGACATCTATTGCATTCTGTCCATCCTGGGAGAAGGATCCCTCCTCTGTCGTTCTCCCATAGGTTTCTTCCTTTTTTCTCCCTGTTAAAGGGGTTTTTTAGGGGAGTTTTTCCTGTGCCGATGTGAGGGAAGGACAGAGGATGTCGCATGTGCACAGATTGTAAAGCCCTCTGAGGCAAATTTGTAATTTGTGATTCTGGGCTAAACAAAATAAACTGAATTGAATTGAATTGAATTGTATGGAGAAACTAGTCGCATGCATCAGGTGTGATTTTGGCCCATTCTTCCACACAAACAGTCTTCAAATCTTGAAGGTTCCGTGGGCCTCTTCTATGAACTCTGAACTTTAGTTCTTTCCATAGATTTTCTATTGGATTCAAGTCAGGTGATTGGCTGGGCTATTCTAGCAGCTTTATTTTCTTTCTCTGAAACCAATTGAGAGTTTCCTTGGCTGTGTGTTTGGGATCATTGTCTTGCTGAAATGTCCACTCTCGTTTCATCTTCATCATCCTGGAAGATGGTAGCAGATTTTTATCAAGAATGTCTTGGTACATTTTTCCATTCATCCTTCCTTCAATTATATGAAGTTTGCCAGTGCCGTATGTGGAAAAACAGCCCCACACCATGATGTTCCCACCTCCAAACTTCACTGTTGGTATGGTGTTTTTGGGGTGATGTGCAGTGCCATTTGACCTCCAAACATGGTGTGTATTATGGCATCCAAAGAGTTCAATTTTGGTCTCATCTGACCAGACTATATTCTCCCAGTATTTCAAGGCTTGTCTAAATGTTGTGCAGCAAACTTTAAACGAGCTTCAACATGCTTTTTCTTCAGCAATGGAGTCTTGCGTGGTGAGCGTGCATACAGGCCACAGCGGTTGAGTGCATTACTTATTGTTTTCTTTGAAACAATTGTACCTGATAATTCCAGGTCTTTCTGAAGCTCTCCACAAGTGGTCCTTGGCTCTTGGACAACTCTTCTGATAATTCTTTTGACTCCTCTGTCAGAAGTCTTGCGAGGAGCACCTGGTCGTGGCCAGTTTATGGTGAAATTATGTTCTTTCCACTTCCGGATTATGGCCCCAACAGTGCTCACTGGAACATTCAGAAGTTTAGAAATCCTTCTGTAACCAATGCCATCAGTATGTTTTGCAACAATGCGAAGGTCTTGAGAGAACTCTTTGCTTTTACCCATGATGAGATGTTTCTTGTGTGACACCTTGGTAATGAGACACCTTTTTATAGGCCATCAGTCGGGACTGAACCAGCTGATATTAATGTGCACTGACAAGGGGCAGGATTGCTTTCTAATTACTGATAGATTTCAGCTGGTGTCTTGGCTTTCCATGCCTTTTTGCACCTCCCGTTCTTCATGTGTTCAATACTTTTTCCCTGTCGTTCCATTTTATTACACATAACGTAGAAAAATGGTGATGTGTTCAATACTTATTTTACCCGCTGTATAGTTAGTTACTTATAGATCCACTTTGATCACAATCATCCAAACCAGAAATGTTATTTGTGCTTTAGTGACTAAAGCACAAAGGCCTTTAAAGATAAAAAGAGAAAATGATACAGCCAAATAGCTACATTTCACTATAATTAGGGAGTATTAGTGTCCTATATATCCTGTTTTTTAGGGGAGTTTTTCCTGTGCCGATGTGAGGGAAGGACAGAGGATGTCACATGTGTACAGATTGTAAAGCCCTCTGAGGCAAATTTGTAATTTGTGATTCTGGGCTATACAAAATAATGTCATGGTCAAAAGTATTATTTACTTAATTTAACAAGATATTCAAGATGCAAGTCTATAAACAAGTCCCTGTACCTCACTGAAATGTTACTTTTTATGTGAATGTGTCTTACAGTAAGTGTTATAACTAGCTATTAGACAAATTAGATAGGTGACATTATGTGTTTTTGCAGTTCATTCCACAAATACCCTTCAATTGTAAAAGATCTAAACTAACTCAAGTGAAATACCGCTCAATATTTCTGAGTCCCAACAGCACAAAGGAGCGGGCTGGAATGTATACTGCTGACACTCGTGGTCAGTTGTGATGCTGATGGTGCAGTAGATGGCCTTTCGGCACATTAAGAGTTTGGCGATACTGGCTGGAGTACCGACACAAAAGCAAATTGCTGTGGACAGGGACAGCAGCAAAACCTATTTTCAAAGAAAGCTCTACCTAAAAAAAGCAACATCTGTTTCAGAGTAGGCTAATGGTGTAACAGACTGTTGTTGATTCTTGATTTATACAGAATCCTCCTCGCGGTTCAGCAGGCATCTGACCTGCGGATTAATTACAGAGTTAACCATCAAAGTGTGTAATAAAGTTTTACTGACGATAGTTATCAGCCAAGATTAGGTGAAAATATGCTATCAGGACATCGGCCTTTAATGCTTTCTATTCAGTGATCCCTGATTATGATCAATAATGTAACAACATTTTTATTGAAATTGACAGGAAGAGAGATATTCACAGGCACAACTGCTAATTGCTAACGTACAGAGGTTGCATTGAGTTACATTATGATGTCTTCAGGCTCTGTTCAATGGGAATGAGTATTGGGCGAAGTTCAATATTAGAGTTATCATTATGTGTTAAAATGTAATCTTGTAAAATGTTATTTTTCTTGTGAATAAATTAAAAAGACATAGGTTTTTGATCCTAATCATTTGAATTATGTTCAAATGTGTTTTTATGCCAAATAAATCACTATAGATGACTATAAGAAAGTTAAAACATAAAATAGTAATATTAAAAATAATTAGAAATTTGAAGGTTTGAAATTACTTTTGAAAAATAGTGAGCCTTGTAAACCAGCTTCTATAACAAAACAAGGGATTTACATCTGCCAATATGGATCATCCATGATCTGTTATTGGTATTGGCTGCAAAAAGAGCGTATTGGGGGATCTATAAAAGTTACATTTGCTCTCTTCTTTACTTTGTGCTGATCCGATCTGTGATCCGTGGCTCAAATCCGTGATACAATCCGGATCGTGAGTTTTATGATTCATTGCACCCCTAGTGTATGCTATATTTAGAGTATTTTTACCTCTTTATCTTGCTGCCAGAAAGCCCCTTGTGGAACGTATCTATGGTCCCAAGAGCCTCAAGACTAGTTCACAAAAAGAGTATTGAGAAGTTTCACATTCAGTTCAAAATATCCTCAGTAAAGCATACACTTTAACTAATATTGATTTATTAGGAGTCTAAAATCTGTTTTGCTGCTGCACAGTCCACAGCGGTACATTGCTTTGCTCATGTGCTGGTGGTCCA